>NC_056735.1:49224499-49256999 GCF_019279795.1 Protopterus annectens
TTTCCAATATGAAATTCAGTATTTTGAGTTTTCAGTATTTTGAACTTTCAAGATTTTGGACTCAGTATTTTGAATTTCAAAATTATGAGCTTTCAAGCTTTAGAAGTGGACCTACATATATATATATATATATATATATATATATATATATATATATAGATATATATATATATATATATATATATATATATATATATATATATATATATATATATATATATATATATATATATATATATATATATATATATATATATATATAGATATAGATATAGATATATATATATATATATATATATATATATACACACACACACACACACACACACACACACACACACACACACACACACACACACACACACACACACACACACACACACACATGAACTCCACAGTCACAGAAACATGAAGAAGGGGAAACTCTCGTAAAATAAAGAAATCACTCTTACCATACAAATAGAAACCACATGTCCAGTTATGGCTTCCTAGCCTCTTAGATACTTACTAGGCTGTTGACTTTTTATGATCTTAAGAAGCCTTGCTTTACATTCCCATGGTAGTTTTTATCACTTATTTTTTGCATGCAAGTAACCCAGATGTGGGCAGAAAAATGATATGCTGGCGCATTTATTTGCGGCCCCTATCCATGATATGTATGGGTGATAAACTGGGGGTGAATTTTCAATTTCCCAGACATATATCCAAATTACATTTGAATGGAGGTAGAGAAGTATTTTATTTTATGAGGAGTGGAAGACAGTTCCACAGAAGAGACATATTTCTGATACATAGGTATCCGGGTCTACTTTATTCTGTCAAAAGACGATTCAGTCGAATATGAATTGCGCGACACATAAACAGCGAAAGGCGAATACATCGAACCAACGAAACCACAAAATTTAAAACATCGAACCGTCATAGTTGGCCAAGCTCACCGCCTGCAACACACTATGTACCCAAACACAATAATAAAAAACACATATGTACACTAACAAAAACCCTACTTCTAACCCTAAAGTAAAACAGCAAAACCCTTCTTCTAACCCTACACTAAACCCCACATGCACAACTATCTATGCACTATCCTTAACCCCTCCCTAACCCTAAGGTCTGTAACTACCACACACTTACCCAACAAAGCTATACCCAAACAAACTAAAATTCCACACACATACACTTAACAAAACCCTACACTAAACCTTACATACATTACCTACCTATGCACTTACCTTAACCCGCACCCTAACCCTAGGTTCCGTAACTATAGCACACTTACCTTACAAAGCTATACCACAGATGGGCCAACTATGACAGTTCGACGTTTTAAATTTTGCGGTTTCTTTGGTTCGATGTATTCACGTTTCGCTGTTTATGTGTTGTGCGAATCATATTTGACAGAATCGTCTTTCCACAGAATAAAGTAGACCCAGGTATCCATCCACCATGTTCTATTAATTTTGCAAAAGAGATTGATAACATCCCTGGACCTTGATGCCATACCTTTAGATATAAACTGTGCAATGAAAGAGGACTTCCTTCCAACAGATACATGCTGATCTAAAGGTAGTTTGTTGTTGACATAGGTTGCCATATCCCTGACTACGGGATCAATCTTTCAAGGTTGCGTTGTCAGTGTGATACTTATGGGGGAAGTAAAGCCTGACAAAGGACAAGATTATACATTTCCTGGCATCTAGTTTTTGTTCATGGTTTTGACACTAGCAATTTGTTTGGGAAAAAAACCTCTTGTAGGATTTAGGTGTCCTCTGGATAGTTTACAAGGCCAGTAAGTTTACAGTCATCTGCAAAACTCTCAGCCATAAACCCTTAAAATGTGCTTTGACCTTTAAGAAGTAAATGCCAAAGAGGAGTGGCCAGAGGATTGAACCCTCAGGTACACAACTAATGACAGGTCTTTCAGAGGATGTAGTGCTCCCCCACCCTCATTTCTTGGGTTCTGTTTGTGAGACAATTTTTTATTCAATGAATTACACAGGGAGTTATATTTAGCTGGGAGAGTTAATCTATAAAAACCTGAGTGTGGGATGGTGTAAAATGCCTTTTTTCAAGATCTAGATATGCAATGTGTACTGATTTGCTCTCATTCATTGCTTCAATAAACGTCATAAAGAAGTCAACCAGGTTAAGTAGCCAAGATCTGCCCTTGACAGATCCATACTGGTTTAGGATGAGAGTTTGTAGGTTAACTATGTCTTTATTTATTAATTCCATAATGATCCATTTCATAGGCTTACAAATTAGGTGGTCAAGCTTATGGGTCTCTGTGCAAGGGGATAATTGTTGCTGTCCTCCATTTATTTGGATTCATGTGACACAAAGCCTGTTTGGAGGCTAATATTGAATAGTGTTAGTGAGCGGTTTTAGTAGCCATGTTTCAAACTGACCAGTAGGCAACCCATACGCTATCCAGCCCCATCAAAATAGTGTTCTTGGTCTTGGATAGCACAATGAGGACTTGTTCTAAGAAGAGTTGACGGAGGATGTAGCCACAACTATGAGTTTGTAATACAGGATGGGCTGAAGTTTGAACTAGATTTGAATGCTACTAGATTGTTCTCTGGAAGCATATGACATCCTTTACTATTAGCTCTTCACAGTGCTGGGCATTGCTTATGAGATTTCTAACACAGCTAAAGAAAGCTTTGTGGTTATCCTTCATCTGGGTGTCTATTTTTCCCTCGTGTCCATCTTTGGTTGATTTGATTAGGGTCCAGAGTTGCTTGTTAAGCTTAGTAGGAGTGTTATTGGTATCTGATAGTTACGTTTATTTTTGTATGCAATGAGTGATTTTCTTTTGTTGTAGAGACTGTTTATGTTAGGGTTTTACCACAGGAATTTATTTTTAAGTTTAATGTTGTATGCACTTCTTACGGGGAGAGATAGATCTAAGCAGCTATTTATGTGGGCACAGAACTGGAGGTAAAGAATTCCACATTAGCAGAGGGGTCAGCGAGATGGCAAGGGCTTTTAATTTTAGCAAAGTCATCACTCAGGTTTAATAGGTTAACTTGGCATAATCTCTAAATACTGAGCTATTGGAAGATGTTTTCAGCTTCAGCTTTAAAGCAAATACTACCGATTTGTGGTCCAATTTGACCATAGAGGAGGCTACAATTGGTGACGAGCAAAGCTGCCCATATTGGTAAGGACCAAATCCAGGATTTTATTGCCCCTTATTAAGATGGGAACTAACATGTCCAGACAGTTTGTATCGATGAATCCAGAAATATCAGGTCATGCATATTTAAGGATGTATAAGTCACCCAGTTAATGAAAGGGTAGTAAAGTCAAAGGTATAGGCTGAGGGGGACATAAAGGGGGAGGGGCTATAGTTAGCTATGATATGACAAATGGTCTTGTTAGTAATAAGTTGGATGTAGTGGACATCCAGGTCATTATCTTGTTTAACTAGTCTGGAGGTAATTTTTTTTAAGAATATGGCTACACTGCCAACTTTAGTGCTTTCATGTAATGCAGTGGGCCTGAATATGTGGTAGGCATCGAAACATTGCATTGACAGAGCACTGCAATTGGTTTTGAACCAGGTCTGTGTGATGATGCATATATCAGTGTTTTCCAGGGTAATGAGTGCTTGTATGGAGTGGATTTTTTTATGGTTCCTGGAGTTGAACAGCAATGCCTTTATGTTATCTTGATGCTGTTTTGTTATGTCGGAAGCTTTAGAAGACTGACGTTTCATAAATAATGTACTATGGGGTGGACAAGGATTTAAGCAATATACAAAAGCCTTGGGGGGATAGGTGCAGGCCATCCCCGGAAAAAACAGTTAAGACGGTTTACCATCTCCTCCCAGGCTAGTACATTCTGTTCCTCCTTAGAATGACACCAGAAGCTAAGCCAATTGCTGAAGTCATTACTGTTTTGTTTGCATTGCTGCATCATTCTTGGTGATGACAGACTGCTGATCAATGCTAAGCTTATACCTGGCTCAGACAAATATTCTGAGAGCTCCATCACATCTCTGTTCATATAATCCAGGGAGATACATCTCAAGTCATTTACACCCATGTGCATCATGAGTGTGTCATATCTGTACTTCTGGTGCAAGGACTTGAGTCCATGCATGATGTGGCAAATCCTGGCACCTGATAGACAACTGACCACGACCATCTCCTTGCACAGCCTACTGAGTGGTGCACTGATGTGCCTCACAATGGAGTCACCGAGGATATTGGAATGTGTGAAGGTTTGCTTACTGGCATTTGAAGTCAGTCTGACTCTTTGATGTATTCTTCATGGTGGGTGCTGCCTATGATGTATGTTTGAGGTTGCTGAGGGTCATTTTTTTCTTGGGTTACATTTTAGAGGCCTTTGTTGATTAAGCAGGTTTCTTTTAAGTGCTTCAGCATATGTAAGCATATGTGTTTGGTCGAGAAGTGTGTGATTAATTAAGTATAGTGTCGTGTGGTACATACAACTTGTATGCCATGGCTTCCTGTGAGGGCTTTGCTTTCAATAACATTTTATAACTACATCTCTCACACACTTTGGCAGTTTTTTTAAGTAGTAGGTGATTGTCAGAGAATTACTTCCTGTACAAAACACTTATTGGAATTTCATATCTCGGGGACTTGATGGTAAGGGAATTTTGTGTAGATATGCCACTTTTAGGTGTATGTTTGTTGTTATAGTATATTATAATGACAACAACAAGAATGGCACAACTGTGCAGTCGTTAGCATTGCTGTCCCAGACCATTTGGTTCTCAAATTCAGTTCTTGTCTATGTTATGTTCTATGTAGTGCTTCCCTGTCTCCACGTGGATTTTCACCAGGTGCTATAATTTCCTTCCACATTCAAAATACATGCTAACAGTCAACCTGTGATCTTTCAAATTGCCTGTAGTTGTCCAAGCCAGGTGTGTGTGTGTGTGTGTGTGTGTGTGTGTGTGTGTGTGTGTGTGTGTGTGTGTGTGTGTGTGTGTGTGTGTGTGTGTATGTGTAGTGTTCTGGTGTCCAGTCAAGGATCGTTTTCTTGGTCTTACACCTGTTGTGTGCTGACATAGGTTTCAGCTCTCACAGCAACGCTGAACTGGACAAAGCAGGTAATCAAAGAATTAATAAGTTCTAGTACTCTCTCTCTCTCTCTCTCTCTATATATATATATATATATATGGATTCACTTCAGAAGCTCGAAATACTGAAATCTCGAATTTTGGTATCTTGAGCCTCAAGAAGCCGAATCCACAGAACAACAAATACTGAAAACCGTGAAATTCATAACCTCGAATACCAGAGGTTTTGCATTTCATGGTACTACTATACGCATACACACACCATTCTCTACACAAACACATACAATCTGTCTACTACATGAAAACTGGGGGGCAAGCCCCCCTGCACCCCCACACCCCCCTACTTAAATATTCTCACTCCGAGGTCACACTACATGCAAACACACACAAAACAGCACCACACAAGCTCCATTCTCCTCACACACACACACACACACACACACACACACACACACACACACACACACACACACACACACACACACACACACACATCACAGCAACAAAACACACTGACAAACACCACAGCCCCTACCCAAACCCATTAACACACACACACACTTACCTGAATACATGACCACAGTGGAAGTTCAGAAGTGCAAAATTCAAAACCTAGGGTATTCGAGGTTTTGAATTTCGTACTTCTGAACTTTCGCTGTTCTGTGGATTCGGCTTCTTGAGCCTCGAGATACTGAAATTCGAGATTTCAATATTTCAAGCTTCTGAAGGGAACCGATATACATAAATATATATACATATATATATATATATATATATATATATATATATATATGTATATGTATATATATATATATATATATATATATATATATATAGATAGATAGATATGTATATATATCAAGATCATTGGTGACTAATCTATATCAAAATATTCCTGCAAATGTGCAAAGGGTATCTGATCGATGGATAGGAAGTACTAAAGAAGCAAGCATCCATCACTTGTGAATTAAAATTTGTTAGCATGGGCAGCAACATTTATAGAATTTGACTAGGATAAACAAGACACAGGCAACTTCATTAGTGCTAGCAATAATTTATAAATACAGAAATTTGCAAAGACATTTATAAACAAAAAAAACACAAAAATAATGATGGTTAAACAAGCCAGCTTATAAAACAATAAATACAAATGTTTGTTAATAACAAAATAATCATAATAATAAGTTAAAAGAAAAAATAATTAAGCACATCAGTATTTTGAGAATCAAACCTTTGGAGCTTTTCTCCCCAGGCCTCCACTGAAAATGGGCTCTTTTAGGCCCAGTGGACTTTCCCAGTAAACAAATGCAATAAATAAAATAAATAAATAAAAATAAAATAGGGAATCCAAGTAAAGCTGGAGAACACTCCTGCCTTTTGATAAATAAATGGCACGGTATAGGTATATATTGATTTTATTAATGTAAACATTACACATTAAGGTCTGGAGAATGATCTAGTATGTTACTGCCATCTCATGGATAAATACAAAATGTCGCAGTACGTTAAAATGAGTTCTATAAATCTGTTGACCAAAAAATTAAAATACCAATTTAAACGACAGAAATATAACTCTCCAAAGTTTGCTACAATTTGTTTCCTTATAGTCAAGTAAAATTACCGCTTCCAGTTTTGCTGGGACAAGAAGCCTGAATTTTAGAATGTGAGGATGTCCATGGATATAGATTCTTATGTTTGAACAGAGCATATGTGACACCAAATGCCACTGAGATGTTTCTTAATCCTAAATTCGAACAATCTAAATGCCTTTGCCTATACAACCTGCTCCAGAGATGCATTGGGTAATGTTTAGGACTAAAATGAGCTCAAATTTCCATCTCCATCCAGCATAAACCAATGCTTGTTTCTATATTGTTAAGTTAAGAAGATTTAAAAAAAAAACTTTTTACAAGACATGTATCTCTGTATCTGTAGGTGGGGCAATTGTAACCCAATATTGTCTTAATTATAACATTTTTTCTTTGAACAATAATTTTTATGTCCTGCAGTTACTGTATGTAAATCGTGCAGAACCTCTGTCAATTGCTTCTCAAATCATTTATTTCTCCTTTGTTAATACTCTTGGTTACTTGTACCAATGACACATTTCACCAGCATACATTTTTTATGCTTTTCTTTGATGTGATGCAACCTTTGATGTAGAATATTTACTATTAGGAGTGTTGGGGGCAGAAGCCCCATGTTTGGGGGTGAAAAGGCACTGCCCTCTAACAAAATACACTGGCAAATATTTTGTATTTTTTATTAATCTTGAGGCTGTAAAACAATCTATAGGATTTTCTGCCATGGAATGCTGCATCTATGGAATCCTGTGGGAATCACTATTATAATATCAATGTTATGTTGTCCTATCTCGCCTTCATTCTTGATGGTTGGGTTTGGAACCGAGCATCGGTTCCAACTCAGCCGTACACTAAAGCTCGAGAGCTTTCACTGGCTCGAGGCTACATACTATCCCAAGATGCCTAGTGACTGTTACCCAGATCTTGTTTGCCACTTGAAGCTTCTGGATTGCTTTTTTGCTGGCTCAGGCTAAGTGGATTTTTTTCTTAACCTTTTTGTATAATTGTTAACTTATAATTGGATAGTAGTAGAATCTCCTTGTTTGCTATATCTTAAGGTTTTTGTATTCTTGTTAAAGGGCCTTTCTGATCTGTTTTTTGGTTTTGTGTGGGCTGTTGTTTTTCTCTTAGGCATCTATCTAGCTCTGCCCCCCCCCCCTTTTAGGAATCCATTTAAGTTAGAGGATTCTCTTTTCTCTCTGCTTAGCCCGTTTTTAGTTAGAGGGCTCCCCCTGGTATTCCTTTTGCCATTTAAATTAGTGGCATCTCCTCAGGTTAGACGAGTGCATCGTTTAAGTTAGGGGATTCTCTTTTCTCTCTGCTTAGTCCGTTTTTAGTTAGAGGGCTCCCCCTGGTATTCCTTTTGCCGTTTAAATTAGCGGCGTCTCCTCAGGTTAGAGAAGTGCATAGTTTAAGTTAGAGGATTCTCTTTTCTCTCTGCTTAGCCCATTTTTAGTTAGAGGGCTCCCCCTGGTATTCCTTTTGCCGTTTAAATTAGCGGCGTCTCCACAGGTTAGACAAGTGTGTCGTTAAGTTAGAGGATTCTGTTCTCTCTGCTTAGCCCATTTTTAGTTAGAGGGCTCCCCTGGTATTCCTTTTGCCGTTTAAATTAGTGGCGTCTCCTCAGGTTAGACAAGTGTGTCGTTAAGTTAGAGGATTCTCTCTAACTTTTTCTTTACTCTTACTCGCTTTAAAAAAAAAAACTTGTTGTCTCTCCTTTTAGAGTAGTTGTGTTTGTAGTCTACACTTGTGTGAAATTCTTTTTGTCTAATTTGGTGTCTTTCACTACTGTTTGTGAATCTTGACTAATAGTGACAGGATGTCTAAAGAAACTAAACAGTCTGGCTTTAAAAAGTGTGATTCTTGCACACAAAAAATGTCAGTAACTGATGGTCACACTAGTTGTGTTGCTTAGGTGCCGTCCACCTGCAGGATTCCTGTTCCATTTGCCATGCGTTTAGTTCAAGGGTCCTGCAGGAAAGGAAAAATAAGCTAATTCTTTGGGGTTTGTTAAAGGGGCCATTTTAATTTGGCAATCGAAGGGACTCAGGCCTCCAAACATTCAACCAAATCATCAAAAACGTCTTCAGCTCCAGCTTCTGTGCCATCGAAGAGACTTGAAAAATGTAGTTCTTCGGATCCGAAACCTGTCAATTCTGAGAAGGAAAATTCTACTTCTGTTCCACCTGCAGTTTTGGAATCATCTAGTAGTTGAAAAAGGAGCTGGTCAACATCCTTGGACCCAATTCATGCAGTGCTGCAGTCTCCTCTATTGAAATTGGTGGTGGGTAGCCACAAGTCCTCCCATTCCTATTGGTCATCCAGGAGTCTTTCAGATGATGATGTGGAGCGGGTGGTTAGAAAGTTGCTTTGCACACTGACCCTGGCATAAATTCTCACCAGCCCAGCCCAGAAAGTCATGGAGTTGACCATAGCCCTTTCTTTACCTTCAGTTCCTCCTCTGACTCAGTCAAATTTGGAGCCAGAGTGAATGGAAGTCCTAGTGGTGGAACCATCGGACCCGAAATCCATTCCTGGAGTTTCAGTGCTGATCTCTGTTCCAACCACTTTGATGTTGTCTTCCATCGAGGGGTTGAGGTGCTGAGACTCTCTCATTGGTTCTGGGGCAGACAGTCAAAACGGACACTTGTCTATTCCAACTCTCCCACTCGGGGCTTCAGCGCAGGTGATTTCGACTTCCACATTAGCCTCAGAGCCATCCTCCTTGGTGTGAGGGAGATCTACTGGTTACACAGAGCTGGAGGCTCTCCCAGCCCAGGATCATGGTGCCTTCAAGGTGATGAGGAGCATGCTTTCCTCTGAGACTGATCCACCCGTGGCTTCAGCTGCTCTTCCCCCCAAAGGGCCACTGTTAGTCTCTGCACCATACCTCCAGCCCAAGCATAGAGAACCAATGCCCCAGGATGCCCCAATGGGCGAAATCCTCTCTTGCATAACCTCCCCAGAGCATCTCCCCAGGAGGTCCCTCGGAAGAGAATGTGTAAGAGGAAACACATAGACTCCCCTGAGTCTGTCACATCCGATACCAACTTAGAGGATTCAGAAGGGTCCACACGGTCACCCACTGAAGATGTCTCCTTTTCAGACATCTTAGAGATCCTGAAACAGAGAGGTGGCTGGAAAATCCTCTCCCTTTCTGAAGATGAGTCGGTGTACCTGGGGGCATTTGGTTCTTCACCCTCTACCTCTTGGGTGTCTCCACCTTTTGACCAGCTCCTGGGTGTAGTCAGTTGAAAGGTGTGCAGCTCTCCAGAGTCAGTGGAACCGGTTCCGAGGAGGCCCAACAAATTCATTACAGCCCTGGAAGACAAAGAGGTTTTGACCAAAGGTGTCCTAGTAGATGCTATGGTGATGGCAGTGGCCACCAAGAAGGAATTAGCTGAAACTTCTACATCTGTCCACCCACCGAATAAGGAGTCTCAAATGATGGACAGGCACAGGAAGCATATGTTCTCTTCAGCGGCCTTTACCCTTAGATTACTGAATTATTTATCTCATTTCAGTCATCTTCAGAGAGATCTCCTCAAGGAGCTAGGAGATTCCCTCCAAGGCACTACAGCTGCAGGGGTATCTGACAAGATAAACTCTCAGCTTGCGACTGTAACCTCTATAATGAACTCCTCCATGAACCTCATTTCTTATGTGGCTGATGGAGCGAGCAAGGCAGCAGACACAGGAATAGCTCTGAGGAGACATTCCTGGATGTGTCTTTGCAACTTTGCTAAACCCTTCAAGTCTTCCTTTATTGATGCCCCGTTTGACAGCTCATCTGTCTTCAGGCCAAAAGTGAAGGAATCTGTTACCAGGTGTGAGCAAGATGGCAAGACTCTGTCTGCCACGGGAGTACATTTCTCCGTCCCTGCTAGACCTTATCCCAAAGGTCAGAAGGGTGGAAAAATGTGGTTCCAGAAATCCAAAGGAGCCTCGTGGGATGCTCATGGTGAATTTTCCCCCAGGGGCAGAGGGGGAAATAACGATAGAAGATGCAACCCTTGCAGCAGAGGGGGTCTTCAGAATCAGAGTAACATCAATATGTTCTCAGATAGACTCTTCCAGTGCTCCTGATAGGAAGTCCATCTGTTTACATCTGGAGGCAGTCAGGGGGAGATTATCACTGTACCCAATAGCCTGGCTAAACATGACTCAAGACAAATGGGTACAGTCCATCATATCCAGAGGATACAACATTCCTTTCTTCCTTCCACTCCTTCCATCAAAGACCATCCAAGACATACCATCCAGTCAAAGAGATCAAGCAATCTTAGAAATTCAAAGGTTGCTAGAAAAAAAAGAGTCATCCAAGAAGTCCCTGCAGACCAAATCGGATCCGGAATTTACTCAAGATTTTTTTTAGTTCCAAAAAAGACAGGGGACTGGAGACCAATTTTGGATCTCAGCAGACTGAAGAAGTCGGTGAAGAAAACAAAGTCCTGGATGGTAACACTGCAGTCTATACTCCCTTTTCTGGGAAAAGACAATTGGATGAGCACGATAGATCTTCAGGATGTGTACTACCATATAAAGATGGACAGGCAATCCAGAAGATATCTATGCTTCCATCTGGGAGTGAGTCATTACCAATTCAGAGCTCTGCCCTTTGCCTCACTACAGCACCCAGAGTGTTTACCAAATGCATGGCAGTAGTCACGGCTCACCTGAGGTGCCAAGGATTCTGGGTGTTTCCATACTTAGATGACTGGCTGCTGACCGCCACTACCAAGCATCTACTAACCAGGACAAGAAACACCAGCATTCATCTCTGCTCAGAACTGGGCATTACTATAAATTTAGAAAAATCTGCCTTGTTGCCACCACATCATATTACCTTTATAGGGGTAGACTTAAACACAAAAGACATGGTGGCAAAACTGTCTCATGAAATAGTTCAACTGCTGCACCATCAGGTGTCAATATTGCTCAGGAGGAAAAAAGTGCAAGCAAAATTTGTCCTCCAGGTTCTGGGTTTGATGGCAGCTGCAATAACACTAGTCCCACTGGCACGCCTACACATGAGAATATTACAGTGACTAATTTTCACTCAGTGGTCTATGCAGGAGTTGCCCATGTCACACAAAATTCTCATTATGAACACCTGTGAGAGGGACCTACAACGGTGGCTTCAGTCCACACAGGTAACGAGAGGCAGACATTTGTTCTTCCCCAACCGGTAGCTACAGTATCCATGGAGGATTCCCAGATAGGGTGGTGGGGGCATTATCTGGGACAGACTGTCCAAGGGGCTTGACAAGAACACGAATACCACTTGCACATCAATGTCCTAGAGATGAGGGTGATGCTCCTAGCATTGCCAGCATTCCAGAGCGCTCTTCCAACAGGTACAATTGGAATACAAACAGACAATATGTCCGTGGTGTGGTACATTAGCAAACAAGGCAGAACCAGATCCTATCCCCTCTGTCAAGAGGCTCAGAGAGTTTAGCAATGGGCAATTTCTTCTCAGAATTTTGTAATGGCAATGCACATCTTGGGGAAATCTAACATGATAGCGGACAAGCTAAGCAGGGCAATTCATATGCCTCACGAGTTGTCCCTCAAACAGAAGATTGCGAACCGAATTTTTCACATATGGGGCCAGCCTTGCTGCAACTTCTTTGCCACATCCATCAACTCCAAATGCAGCAGCTACTTTGCCCTAATCCCCCCTCTGGGGGAGTCACCCAGGGATGCACTTGTTCACGATTGGCCCCTGGGACTTCTTTACACATTTTCCCCATTCCCATTAATACACAAAGTTCTCCAGAAAGCCAGATCATTGAGTTGCAAGCTAATTCTCATTGTTCCTGACTGGCCTCGTCAGATACGGTTCCCCTTTCTATGGCCCCATCTTCTGGAGGAGCCTTGTATCCTGGACCCAGTGCCAGATCTTCTGACTCATTAGTCAGGAATGCTCCACCCATCTCTTCAAAGCCTCAAGCTGATGGCTTGGTTACTCCACTTCACATCTTAGCCATGCTTCCAGATCTATCCCCAGCAGTGTGGCACATTCTGGTTTCATCGCACAAGAATACAACTAGGAAACTTTATGCAAGCAAATGGAAGAGGTTTTCTTGCTGGGCTGACAAGAACCATATAGTCCCTTTTACGGCCCTGTATTAAAAATCTTGGAATTTTTAACAGAAACCTTTAATCTAGGTGCAGTGGTAGCCACGGTATGAGTACAATTAGCTGCTATATCAAACTACCATGTAGGAGACATGGAATCTAACATAATGTCCCACAGATTATGCAAAGCCTTTCTGAGGGTTACATTCCTTTTAAGACCTCCCATAAAAGAACCATCACCTCCCTCCTCCTTAATCCTTCCTCCATTCGAACCAGGCTCTTCTTGCCAACTAAAATTCTTATCTTGGAAGACAATCTTTTTGATAGCCATTACTTCCACTAGGAGGGTTTCAGAACTGCAAGCTCTGTCTGTTCATCCCCCCATCTGATTTTCCACAATGACAGAGTGTCTCTCAGGACAAATCCTTCCTTTCTGCCAAAAGTTTGTTCTGAGGTCAATTTAAATCAGTCTATTGAGCTACCGGTGTTTTTCCCTAATTAATACCCATGGTGGTGGTGCTGCGGTAGCGTTGTCGCCTCACAGTAAGACGCTGTCTGGTTCGATTCTCAGCTAGAGCATCTTCTGCATGGAGATATGCGTGAATGTGCGTACCTTCATTGAAGGTTGTGCATTAGGCCTGGCAAGCCGGTACATAAAAATCAACTGCCAATCATTAGCAGACCGGAGTTCTGCTGTGGCGACCCCTAACCAGGAAAAGCTGAAAGACACAAACAATGGCAAGAAGACAGAATATGAGCTTCACCAATTGGATGTACATAGGGAGCTATGTTTCTACTTGCATAGGACAAAGGAGTTTAGAAAATATGACCAACTGTTTGTTTCATTCTCGGAAAACAGAAAAGGAACTTCAGTTTCAAAAGTGACCCTATCAAAATGGCTTACAGACACCATTACTTATGTCAATAACTCTCAGAATAAAGAGCTGCTGGGAAAAATGATTGGGCATTCAACTAGAGCAATGTCAACTTCCACTGCCTTTCAAGCTAGGCGCTCTTTGGATTCAATTTGTGCTGCAGCTACATGGGTTTAACCTCATATCTTTGTCACTCATTACAAAGTAGATGTGGCCTCCAGGAACTGGGCATCCTTTGGTTCCACTGCTCTGAGTTTATTTCCTTGAGCCACCTGAGCAAGAAGGTGCTAGGGACACTGTCCCAACCATCAAGAATGAAGGCGAGATAGGACAACATAACATAAAGAAGTTATGTACTCACCATAACGTGCCATGTTTGTTGTCCATAATCTCGCCTTCATTCTTGCATCCCACCCTCCTTCCCTCTTCCTGGAGGATGGTGAGGACCTTCTCAAAAATTGGCTATAAGTTCCTGATTCCCTTCATGCCTTAGGAATTATGGGCAGAGGACCTATTGTAGTAGTTGTATTGGGTTGCATAGTCTAGTGATTAGTTGTCTCAAATGAGATCTGAGTAACAGTCGCTAGGCATCTTGGGATAGTATGTAACCTCAAGCCAGTGAAAGCTCTTGAGCTTTAGTATAAGGCCGAGTCAGAACTGATGCTCGGTTCCGAACCCAAACATCAAGAATGAAGGTGAGATTATGGACAACAAACATGGAATGTTATGGTGAGTACATAACTTCTTTTTTAATAGACTCTTTCTTTTAGAATCCTGGAAATGCCATCTAGAGATTCCACCTCCAATAACTGCAATAATTATTGAGCAGAATGGTACCATAAATTCTTAAACACTGTATATTTACAAAAACAGCTGTGCATATACTGTATACAATGTATTTCTCTTTTTCCTTATATTGACGTATGCAGTCATTTGCTCATTGGAATGGCATGTTATTAGTACTTTTTTAAAACCTTTATTAAATTATCACTTAAGACATAGACACACATACATTAATATAGAAGAAAGCAAAGCATATTAAATTTTTTTTAATTTACAAACATTATACATTGCACATACTTTTTCTTTCTTTTTAAGAACTTTAATTAAGTCAAACATTGCATACATTGTTAATTTCCTGCCTTCCCTTAAACCACATTGGTCCTCATGAATATTATTTTGCATGTATTTCATAATATTGTACTTTACACGAAAAATAAATAAATAAATAAATAATTTTGGGACTATTTTGTTTTTCATAATTGCTACTCATGCTTATTGTTTCTTTGCTTATCATAACCTTTTATAGCCTTTTATTATGAACTATGTATGTTCTATGTATTATAACCTGGAGCTTTTCTCCCCGGGCCTCTACTGAAAATGGACATATATCCAGTTAGACTAGCCCGGTCAACAAATGTAAAATAAAATAAAATAAATAAAATAAAAATAAAATGTATTGTTCTCACAAATTCCATTTGTTTCTATGTAATTTGCTCCTTCCCATTTCTAAAGATCCCAGTTCCAGTTCTTTTATCTGTTTTACAATATTCAGTACTTCAAGTGCAGTTCAGTTTAGATTTTAATTTCCATTTTCTAAGAATTGCTTTTTTGACAACAAATAAAATTAAACTTTTTTTAAGGCTTTACTATGTCTAGGCAATTTAGATTCTGTGTCCAAGCTCAAAAGAAACATTTCCTCAGTTACAGCCGTTTGCTCCCACAATATTTCTGACAAGAATATTTTGTAGTTAGTTTTTGTTTTCTTCCAGTTCATTACACCCCCAAAAGATGTTCCCAACTACCTCTTTCATCCCCATCACACCTCCAACATTTGCTATCTACCAGAGGAAAACTTTTCTGAAGTCTGCTTGGGGTATAACAATACCTATACAAACACTTCCAAGCAAAAATACTAAACCTTCTAGACTTTGTTCTCTTGCAAATTGCTTTTCCAGTCTCTCTTCCCAATCTTTTCTAAATCCTCTGACTGATAATTATAGTTATCATGCAATATTTTATATGCCATACTAATTATCACTTTTTAACAGCATCTGCTCTAGATTCAATTAAAAACTCTACCAGAGCAGTTCCTTCAGCTAGGGCTTCTCTATTCCTCTCTATTTGCCTATATTCAGATACCAGTCCCTAGTAAGGAAATACATTTCTAACATGCAATCCAGCCTTCTTCTTGGCCTCATCCTATTCAAACATTTTTGTCTCTAGTTACTTGCCCCCAATACCTTAGCTCTGTTGCCATTTGTTTTCCAGTAAATTCCAGCCTCCTCTTGCCAATTTTATGTACTCCTAATTTCAGGCATCTTTGTTGGATTAGTTCTTAGAATACTTTCTGAAACTTTAAGAATATAATATTCTGTATGGTTGTTATTATTCTTGTTAAGAATCTGCACCCAAACTCCCAGTTTCTACATATTTCTTTAATTTCTCCTGTTTCATCAGCATTCCTTTCCAATTTGAATTCTAACCTTGTGCTTTTATTGTATATATGAGCCTTAACTTTGTAGCTCTAAAATATCTCTTCAAATCAGGTAATCCCAAACCTATTTGTTCTATTGGGAGGATTGACTGATTCATCTTAACTCTTGCACTCTTCCCCTCCCATATAAATTCATTCAACCCTTTATTGATTATTGTCTGCAACTTCTACTCTGGTTGATAAAAATATGCTTGACCTGTATATAAAAGTAAGGGGACTAAAACATTTTCACTGCTTGTATCTTACTATCCGTATCCATAAAAAAGAGCTTTCACCTTCTCAGTTTTTTTATTATCTTTTGCTTAGTCCCTTACCCCATATCCTTAGCTCCTATAATAGAAGCCTTTTTATAGGTTCATAGGTTGGTACTAGGCTATCAGCCCTAGGGCCTATACAAGCCTAGCCATAACAATTCCCTGGCTATTTCTTCCCACACTATTTACTTCCCTGGACCCCTGTCTAGCAGGGCAACTGACGTGATCCCTGCGGTGAATTTCCTTTCTCCCATCCAATCATCAAGGTTCCTTTTGAAGGTGCCAAAGAGGCACTCTGCTTGACATGTATGGGCAATCTATTTCAGAGTCTGGGGAGACTCTGGGTCAGGAACCTATCCCTCCAGCATGTTTTGTTTATTGTGATGACAAGGTTTAGATCCCTGGAGCGTGTTGCTCTGAGGGATTGGGATTTCTTTAAGTGTATCATGTCCAACAACTCTGGGTTTGACATGGCCTTGTATGTTAAGCAGAGATCACCTCTGAGTAGACGATATGTGACAGAGTATAGCTGTAGTTTTTTAAGGCGGTCAGCGTAGGGCATCTGCTTTAGGCCTGTGATTCTTTTAGTGAGGTATTTCTGCGGCCTTTCCAGTTGTTGCAGATGTCTTGAGAGGTACATACCAAATGGGGCATTGTATTCTATAATGGGTCTAATGAGGGATGAGTATAGTGGGAAAATGACCTCCTTTTTTCTGGATGAAAAGCCCTTAGTGATGAGGTGTGCCACATAGAAGGATTTCCTGGCTGCTGTGGCGATGTGGTTATCGAAGGTGAGACCACTGTCCACCTGTTTCCCTAAGTCTCTTATCACACTTTTTGTGTTTAGTGTACTGCCACCTATATGGTAATTCATGGATACATGTTTTTTCCCAAAGGGGATAACTATACATTTCTTGGCATTGAGCTTGAGCCCATGGCTCTGGCACCAAGCATCTGTTTCTGTAAGGCCCTTTTGTAGAGTATCCACATCATTTGGGGATTCAATAATGGTTCATACTCCTAAAATACTTCATTTTATTGTGTCCCCATAAGTATGGGTATTGCTGAACCAGTTTGTGTTTGGGTACGAGTTATAGCTATAGCCGTTGTTTTATGTCCATTAATTTTATATCCCAAAAAGACTTGAATCTATTTCAAAATGTTCCACAGCACTGAAATGTCCTTTTCTGGATTTGTCAAGTACAAAACAATATCATTTGCAAATAACGTCAATTTTTCTTGAGTACATACCAGTTATATCACTGAATTTCTAAGTCCGTTATTTTATTTTACCAATAGCTCTGAATATAATGCAAATAAAATATGTGAAAAGCCACAACTGCTGGGTTTTTCTGTTCAAATACAATTTATTGGAAAGGACAATGCCCTCTTTAATTCTTCCATCCAATACTTTATGGCTCCTCCTAATTAACCATATTATTGTGCCAGGGTGTACAAATGCTTCCATTGCCCTACTCATAAAATCTCAGCTTACTCTGCATCAAGAACCAACAATAGTGGCATTTTCTTTCATTTGCTTCCCTGTCTATCATCATTGTTCTATTAATGCAGCAAATGCTTGCCTCATTTCCATCCTTTGCCATTCTTTTAGCTAGTACAGACATAAACACTTTGTAATCATGATTTAAAATTGAAATGGGTCACTCTGAAGCTGGGTCTGATGGGTTTGTACACTCTTTGAGTAATACAGACACCAAAGCTTGCTTCCAAGGGGTGAACTTCAAAACACTGAAGTGCACAAACCTGAAACACCTAATGATCAATCCCAAAAAATTGAAATCTAAAACAATGAAACAAGAAAATACATATGTTTTTGCAGTGAAGGAAGCCCCCTGCACCCTCGTGTGAAGGGCTGTCCCCCCACTAATTATATATACCAACTCCGAGATCAATCTACAATGGGGAAAGGTCAATTTCACCTATCTCCACAGTGCACATTCTTGCATGGATTTAACACTGACAGAAGTGATCAAATGACTTTAACTTGTTAATGTTAAACACATTCAAGATTACAAATGTTTGATTATATGGAGTGCCCTCCTTCCAAGGCTCTGTTGATCCCCCCCCCCATTTAAAATACTATTAAAAAATCATCTAGATCTATATGACTTCTTCCCTCATAACTTTCAAACATCTACAGCAGTACCATCTGCTCCTGGAGACTTCCCTGTAGATTGATTATGCATCACCATTTTTATCTCATCTCTTCTTATCTCAATTAATAGTTTTAAGGCCTCATATACCTCTAACCTTGGCATTATTAAGTCTTCCATAAACATTTCCATTTGTGTTCTTTTTTGGTTTTAGTTTAGCTTTGCTTTATACAAATTTCCATAACATTTGTTATTTTTCTTGTCAAAGACTTCCTAAGTTTGGAGACAACCCTACTTCATATTGCCTAAGTCCTTATGCTAAAATATTTTGTGCCTGGAGTTGTTATCAAAAGTGGTTGCTTAACAGCAGTCTTTCCTTTTTGTCTATACCTGTAAGGCCACTCACAAGCTAAGATAATATGCATAGAGTAGCCACTATGATAAAAATCTATTGTTCTCCCTTGGCATACAATTGTTTTTCAAATGATCTGACTTTTGTCTTACATGCACATACTAATATTTAGTAGGTTGATATTTTATACAGTTCTTTCTTGTTGTCTCCTTTTAAACATATGTCACATTTTCAAAACTTCTCACTTTGGAGAAAACCCACAAACAAAAAATTAACTACATTTTTGGAATACCCTCTTACTTATTTAGTTTACGTTGCAAAATGTGATTCTTGCAGTGCATTTTACATTAGAAAGACTGAAAGCTGTTTGAGGAAATGCATTTATCAGCATGTGTATACCATTAAGATGCATGATGCAACAAATGCTTTACAGAGACATTCTATTATCTGTCAGGATTTTATGCAATTTATTTTTTTTATCTTGGAAAAGGTAGTAAAGCCCATGAGGAGTGGTGACTGGAAAACTCACTTAGAGGCACATACATTTTTCTAGCAGATTAAATTCAATGCAACATTCTTTCAGGATTAAATGACTCAGTTTCCATCAGCAGTTTATTAAAGATAAGGGTTGCTATTTTATGATAAGGAAAAAAGTTTGTTTTACAAATGCATGATACACGGGTAGGAAATAATAACAAAAAGTGAAACTACCCCATAAAACCCAACAAGACTCACTTGGTAAATCGTAGAAGCTTTAACAAAAATGAACATGGACTCCTCTGGTAAGCCAAGCACCAGAGTTTTGTTCAGTACTTTCATCTAAAAAAAGAAAACGGACTTCTTCAGAACTGGGTCCTGTTGGATTTTACATCATAGTTTCAAGTTTTGCTATTATTTCCTGCAAGTGTATCAAGCATTAAGTTTTGGTGGTTCTGAGTTTTAATTTCACAGCACTTTTTCCAGACTTCTTGTGTTTTTTGTTTTAAAAACGTATTTTGTATAAATGAGCTTTTTACCATTGTGTTTTAAAATAATTGTCCTTGTATTCACTGTCTCTTTAAATGTATTTAAATGTATTTGATCATGTGATGTTCTTACCAGCTGTCATGTGAATTTTCTAGCATTAAATGACATGTGGTGTTCAGTATGCTTCATTCCAAAGCAGTCTAGGATAGTTTAGATGAAAGTACTAAATTTAAAACTGTGTTTGCCTTATTCTACTGCCTTGGACTGATATGTTTTCATCTGGATTAGAACGAACACACAAAACTATGTATATTTTCAACAAATGAAGTTTAATACTCCAGATAGAACAAGTATCCCAAATTGATAGTTGCACCCACAGGGGTTATCTAACATAACGATTGCTGGGATTAATTTGATTCTCTTCTGTCTGATGTATGGTGAGTGTCCCAAATTGATAGTTGCACCCACAGGGGTTATCTGCTATAACGATTGCTGGTATTAATTTGATTCTCTTCTGTCTGATGTATGGTGAGTGATCGTTTTCCACAAATACTCCGCTGTCTACAACTGTTAATACCTTACCCTTCTGCCAGAATTTAGTCAGGATCAACTCCTTCCGCTGGTATGATTGTATATTTACTAATATAGGTCTTGGCTGCTGTCTCATGGCCAAATCTGGAGCACTTGATATGCACTTTCTATTAGCAAATTCTGCTGAGGAACACCAGTGTATGTGTTTCATAAAATTAATACAGTCTGTTTCTTCTAGCAGAAAATCAAAGATTTTCTCTGTGTGCTCTGTTTTCTAACGCTAGTATTTTTTGGAACAGTTCTTGAGGAGCCTCATACTCAGCAAGCTTTTTCTTCATTTCAGCCTCTGATATTTTTTGCTTTTCATAAGTTCATCTGCATAACTAGCTCCTTCTATTTTTTCATCCTTCTGTTATTTGAGTTGATATACTCTTGATATTTCATTGATTTGAATCACCCCTGAATACATTTGATTTTTCCTCTAAATTACTGGAAGCCATCTCTTGCACTAGACCTGAAGTATGAGCTGCTTTTTGCTGAACAGCTGCAGTATTCTTCCCAGCTACTGTTTTCTCTTCAAGTTTTCTGGTTGATTTTCAGTTTGGTTCACCAAATTTCTTCTTTGCTGGCATCCAGGCTGCGTATTTACTAGTCAGTAACTGAATTTTTACCTCAGCTTACTGTATCACTGTTTTCACAATGGGAGAGATGAAATTAAGCTGCTGATCACTGTTCAGCCATCTTGGAAGTCCTGGTTATTACTACTTCTAGTAGTGCACTTCAACGCATAGAACTAAGACTGTGACCTTCATCTTGTAGTCCTAGGTTTGAATCTCTCAGTCTTCATTTGCCTAGTGTGTAGCTCTGAGCAAGTCCCTTAACCAGACAGTGCCCCTAGGTTTTACCTGAAAAGAGGCACTTGTACATTGTGGTTTTACATAGGTAACAAATTAATTAAAATAAAATGAAAAACAAAATCACTGTCATCATAGTAACTTTAAGATACAAATGATATACACGGTATAAAACAGTTATAGATTGTGGCCAAGGATTGAGTTGATCCTATATTTGGGAATGTCATGCTACAAATTGAAAAACTGTTGTACAGTTGATTTATCTTCCCATGCAATACAGCATATATTGTTTCCAAATTTTTAATTTTTCCACTATTTTGGATTTCTAATACCATAGCGGAAATGGATCCCATTCCTAAGCCAAAGTATGATTATAGTTCAAGAAATTAGTATTGTTTCAGTCTTTGATGTTAGCCAAAAGTGCTCTTCACGGCACCCGTGATGTGCCCAGTAATGCCTCCTTCTGCAATTCATATGGAGTTTCATGTATCAGTAATATATCTGATTATGATTGTAAATTCTTTTTTATAAGACCCATTGCTCCTAGGACTACTGGAACTGTCTGGCATCTTTCTTCCACATTGACTTTATTTCTGTCTGCAAATCCTGGCATTTTATGACTTTGTATCTCTCTGTACGTAAGACACTGTAGTCACTGGGTGTAGCAATTTCAATGATCAATGATACTTTTGTCTTCTTTTCATGGACTACTATATTTGGTTTTCTCATATCTATTTTTTCAACTCTTAGTAACAGATGATCCCATGTGATGTAAACGTCATCATTTTCTATGATGCTTTGTGGCTCATGTTTCCAGTGTTTTTCAGATACTTCAATATTATAATGTTTGCACATTCCCCAATGTAACAGTCTTTCCACATTATTATGCCTTTCAGTATACAGTCCTTCTGCCATTTGTATATCAGAACCAGCAACAAGACCTGTGACTGTTTCCAATACTGTTTTACAAAATCTACATTTGTCTGTTTCTCCCACATGTTCAATGGACTTTGTAAACCAACATGTATGTAGTCCACTATCTTGGACTGCCAATATTAACATTTTGTCTTTTGGTTTAAATTCACCTCTCCTTAACCATTCCTGCATTTGATCCTGATCAACATGAGGTTGTTCCAAGAGTTTTCTGTGCTTGTAACTATATTTATACATTTTCCGCATTTCTTGCCTTCTCACCTGATCCTTTACCTTATCTTTTTCTTTTGTTTTTTTTTGGCACATTCAGTTCCTGCCTGATTTTTATCTACTTTTGGTTTGATTTCCATTCCTGCTTGACAGGTCATTTTATACTTACTCTCCTCATGTTTCAAAACGTTCACAATGTTTGGGTTTTGTGAGGTCAGCAGATATGTATGCAGTCACACAATTGCAAATCTATACATGTAATCAGTTTTGAGGAGGCCCATATCTCCTTCAGAATGAGAAAAATATAATCTTGGCATGCACTGATTTTTATAAATCATTTTGTGAGCAGGAAGCATCCTTCTTGTTTTCCTGTCTAATCTATCCAACATGTTTTGGAGTCAGTCACTCCAAAACTGTAAGTTAGGACAGGAAAAGCAAATTGGTTTATAGCTTGGATCTTGTTCCTAGTTGTCAATGCAGTTTTCAATATTAACTTAAGTCTTCTAAAATATTAGTTACTAAGTTTTATTCACATTTCTTCATGTTTCATTGCGGATCCTTCATCAAGTCTCGTTTATACACTGCCTTTTGCTCAAGTTCTTTTATATCACATTCCTGTCCCAAACTGATGTTTTTTTGGTGCTGCAGTTTTCCTGCTTTTAAGGTTTCTTTTGCACACTTATCAAGACCAAATGACATTCTTATATCATCTGAAAAAGTTTGACCACTTGCAGTTGTGCTTTCAGTTCCTCATCTGATGAACTATGCAGTTTTAAATCATCGACAAAAAGAAGATGAGAAGTTTTTATGTTGTTTTCTGGAAGCCACATTGTAGCCATGACCTAATCTGTTAAGTAGACAACTTAATGGGTTAAGGGCAAGACAAAAGAACCGTGGTGACAGAGAGTCACCCTAAAATATCCCTGTTTGAATTTTTTATCACTGGAATAATAATTTGTCCTTTATCATGGTTTAGCTGCTAAATGGTCTGCAACTGTTTCATGGTTGCTGTAATGTAATCATTCAGTGCGGGGTGTATCTTATACATTTTTAAGCACTTGTTTTAATCCATGAATGAGTAATACTGTCAAATGCTTTTTTATAGTCTATCCATACTTAGATTCTTCCCCTTTTTACTGTTCTTCATTAAGACTTTATTTAAGAACAAATGATCTTTTGCTGTAAATGACTTTATTTTATTACCCTTTTTGTTCTATTGCCGTGATTGAGTTTTCTTCTAAATGACTATAAACTCTGTCAGCATCAGTTCCAGTGTGTAGTTTATATGCCATCAGAAGACAAGTTATTGGTCTATAGTTTTTTAGGATAGCTTACAGGTTCGCTTTTTTTATTTTTATTTATTTTATTTAACATTTGTTTACTGGAAAAGTCCGACTTGGAATGAAGCCAATTTTCAGTGGAGGCCAGGGGGAAATGCTCCAGATGGATGTCTTTGTAAAGTGGGAGGAAACTGGAGCATTCAGAGGAAACCCACACAAATGCTGGGAGGACATGCAGACTCCACACAGAAGGCACCCCAGCCAAGAATCAAACTGGAGAACCTCTTGCTGGGACGCGACAACGCTACCACTGCACCAGTGCACCATCCTCTTAAGTATGAGTATTGTTTTTGGTATTGTTAACCAGGCCGGTGTCTGTTCAGCTGTGCATATAAATAGTTCTTACTCATGGCTTAGTCTTCATATAAAGATGTTAATACTTTTAGCCAGATGCTAGGTACTGCATCTGGGCCTGGGGTTTTCCAATAAGGAGCTTTTCTTAACTTTATTTCAATCTTTCTGGCCATTACTTCATCCCATTTCATATCCTGTACTTTTGAACTTTTTATTTTTTTGTTTACTTCTTCCATCCACTTACCATCTTTGTTATGTTCCACATGATCTTCATAGATTTTTCTCTAAAATGTATCTAGTTCTTCTTTTTTGGTGATGTTTAATTCCTTTTGGCTTGTTTCCCAGCTCTCTATAATTTTTTTGGGTCATCAATAAATTGCTTATTTTCTACTTTATATTTATGTGTATATTTTCTAATTTTTTCTGTCTGTGCTGATATTTTTAGTTTATTATTTGTAATAGGGCATGATAGAGCCTGATCTGTTCTGTGCATTGCTTTTATCCCATCTAATTTTCTGAGTATTTTTGTTGATCTGTTCCCTCTTCTATAATCTTCTAACAGTGACACTTCTTGTCTTAATTAATTTATAATTTTCTCTAGTCGATACTTCCACGATGGCATTCAGTTTCTTCCCTTCCTTTCCCTTACTACCCCGTGGTTTTGTGGTAAGGCTTTATCTGTTATTAATTTAGCTGCACAGTAATATATCCTATTTACTTCTGTTATATCACATGAATCTGTATGGACAGTCCTAATTACTGTGTTCATTTGTTTTATCAGACTTCTAACTTTTGCGGTTTTATTGGCTTTCTGAAATCTATTTCTTTCATTGATCTTAATATGTCTGTCCATTTCTATTAAATCAAGCAACTCTTCTCTTAGATCATTTTCTTCTAAACTGAGAGCACATTCTTTGGTCTCCATTTCCTGCGGGCATTCTACAGAAAGGTCCGGAGCATTTTCCTGTGCCACATTCTTTTCAGTTTTATCCAGTGTCATCTGTTGCTCTTTCATATAGGAACTCAGTGGCCTATCACTCCATAACATTGACTGTCAGAGTTGTCACAGTTTCCCATTCCTTCCCTTGCTGTCCAGCTCCAACTGAATGTTTGTATTGGTTTCCTATGGTAGACTCCAAAGTATCTTCATATGCCAACTGATCAGATGATTCCCTCACCACTGGTTTCTCCTTAATATGGGGATCCATTGCTCTATTCTTCTGTGAAGTTATCTGAGGTAGATTTTCTACACTGAATCCTTCACTTTGCAGGTAATCCATAATATCACTTTCTATTTCTTTAACCTCTCCATTACTAATCCTTTTTTTCAACCCTTTCTCTTTGCTTTCTAATTTTTTGTATTGTAGAATTTTTCATGTTTGGATGTCTTTGCCTGTATTTTACTTCAAATATCTTTGGTGCTGCTTTTTTGTACTGATTAGTTTTTCTTTGTCCTTTGCATAAATATTGCACTAAATTAAATCTGCTTTTCTTTCTTATGTCCGTAGTTGTTCTTCAGATGTCTCCTGCTGCTCCTGTATATCCTTATTTTGGGGACTCATTGTTCCACCATGCTGTCATGTAACTTGTGTTAGACTTTTTACACTAAATCCTTCACTACACAAGTAACCCATAACTTCATCTTCTATTTTTTAACTTCTACTTTACTAATCTTCTGTTCTACATTCCATCTTTGTGATCTTATTTTTTATTGTGAAATTTTCCATCTCTGGAAGCCTTTGTCTGTATATCTCTTTGAATATCTTTGAGGCTGTCTTTTTTATGTTGATTAATTTAGCTTTCTCCTTTGCATAAATATTGCAGCATGTCAGATCTCTCGTTCTTTTCCATGTCCATATTTCTCTTTTTTATATCTTTCTAAAGTGTCTAGGTTTTGTTTTTTATCAATTGCTTCTTTTTCCAAATGGCCCAAACGTTTCTTGGTATATATGTTTTTCATAAATCTGTTGTATTAATGAACACAAATTTTCATTTGAAGCTTGACAGTTTTTCTTGTGGAAGTATTTTTCTTTCCTCTAATTTTTCTCTTAATCTTTTTGATTATCTTCTGTCTGGAAATATCTTATCCTTAATAGACCACTCTATCGTCTTTATGGCTCTTTTTTTGGCTAGTTGTTGTGATTTTTGTGGACTACTACTTCCTTCTAGAACAGGGGTCCATCCTCTCCCTGGGCCTGGCGTAGCTCCATTGTAGGAATGTTTCCATGTCTTGAGGACTCTACCTGTCATTTCTTCCAGTCCTGGCACCAGTGCGCCTGACAGGATTGGGCACTTTTTTTTCCTGGGACTTGTGCACCCAGCTATCTTTTTTATTTTTTAACCTACTTCTGTCCATGATATATGCTACATAAAATACAGCCTATATATCAGTGACGTCTTGGTGAGATGTTTTGAAAAACAGAGTCCACCCGTGAAGGTACTCGCCAAGACTTGAGGATGAAATCAGTTCCAGCAGTACTACTCTTCTTTGCTTGTTGGCTTATCATCTCTCCATTTGGACCCCATTATAATCATGCCTATGTCCCTGAAAGAACTCTAAGCCCCATACATATGCTTATTTCTTAGGTGTAAAATGAAATACTTAGATGACTAGCAAGGCCAGCCTTTGGTCAACTGGTGCCCTAGGCAAAAGGGCTCCACAGCACCCCCCCACACCAGCTGGTGCCCCCATCCTGGTCTACCTACATCATTCAGATTACTTGAAAAGCGCTTTTGCTAGAGTGGCGCACTAGGTAGCCGCCTAGTTGGCCTATGCTTAAGGCCGGCTATGATCACTAGTACCATAGTAGAATTGCAATTGCCTAGCTGCTGTATTATAAACGTCCTTCTGCATATGTGGAATTTATTAGGTTGCAGCCTTATCTTTTGTGCTAGAGGAAGTACACAATAATTGTGAACAAGAATTTATTAGTGTCAGTATTGTTTTGCATCTGCATAATCTAATTTAGTACACCTATAAGTATCTTGTTAGGGTGCAAACAGTATTTTGGTTTGGAAACAAAAAAATACAGGTTTCACGTGTGGAAGGTTTTCTATATAAATGTGTGTACTGTTAAATCTGGATGAAAATAATTGTAAACAGATTAAAATACAGAACATTACTAATGTCATTTGCATTTGCTCAGTTTAAGAACACCCACTCATAACATTGGTCTACAGTGTTTTTATCACAACTTTTCAGAGTACTCTTTGCTATACTATAATGGGAAAAGGAAATGCAGGAAATATTTGCCAGCTCCATGGCACACAGGGGTGATGCTCTGACTGGTACCACAATGTCTTAACACTGACTGGTGCTCCAGACTTTGGAGGAGACTCTGAGGGAGGGTGGGAATGAGTGGTGGGTGCTGGTGTACCCATCCTCTGAGGATGGACAAGGTTCTGTCTTTTACAGTACTGGCATAGAATGGACAGGGAGGTGCACACTATGAAACCCATGAACAGTGGATATGTGTTTAGCTGTATAGAACCACATTTGCAGTTTAATCTTAATGGAAGAAATGCAAGAATATGGAGACTTATAAGAGAAAAGCACTCACATCTATGAACATACATGTCAGTTACCAGGGAGAGGTTAGGGCTAGAAACTGGGAAATCCTTCATGGCTGTACAGATGAGGGCCATGGCTATGACTGACTTTCATCTCAGTGACTGGAATTGAATGGGTACAGTCATGGTGGAGGGATGGTCAGTAGGCATGCAGCAAGCAAAGCAATGTCTTTCGGTTTATCCTGGTTAGGGGTCACCCCAGTGGATCACCAGTCTGCAGATTGAATGGCAGTAATGTTTTTATGGAGTCAAGTTGACAGCCTGGCACCCAACCTTCAAAGAAGGCATACGCACACACACACGCACACCTACCGGCATGTCTTTAAAACTCATTCGACTGCAGGGAGGACATGCAGACTCTGCACAAAAGGAACTCCAGGCAAGAATCAAATCGGAGAACCTCTTGCTGTGAGGCGACAATTCTAACCGCTGCACCACCACGGCCTACAGCAGGAATGCAGCAAGAAAGAAGATAAAAGGTGACAAAATGTTTCCATCTAGCTGTAAACATGAGCATGTAGAGCAAATGTGAAACAACATTTTCATTTCTAAAGAAGCCATTGGTTGTGAAAGATAGTATGTGTCAGTGCTTCATGAGACAGAAGAAAAATCACTATTTTTCACATATTGGTTCAAAACATGGACTACTAATGGAGTGAGACTGCAGATTCACGACAATGTTTGTTTTCAGTATTTCCTCACTAGAAACGTATGTCCTGAGTACATGCACTAAATCATTGCCATCACAAACTCTTGCTTTAATTTGTGAAAACAAAGTGCAAAAACTCCTTTTGAAACTGAAAGTCAAGCTCTGGATTATTTTATGAACTCCCTTAAAGAAATGACAGACTATACTGCAGAAATAATGAGGTTACATCTTCAGATTAAATGTGGTTCGTAATTCTGACAACAGACAGCACTTTTGCTTTCAGGTTTTTAGACTCCATATCACGTAACCCCCATCTTATGATCTAAAGTGATCTCAAATTTAGTTCTTGAAATGTGTCTTTGAATACTAATTTTGAAAATGCCCTTTGGGTTTTCAGTACCAGGCTAAAAGTTCAGGCCGTGGGTTCCCACAGATGGCATGTTAAAACTTTACAGTTAAACATGCTAAAAAAATTGCTGTGTTAAGCCATTGAAAACCAAATGACTTCTGTGACTCACCTCACTGTGGCCACAGCTCATCAAGAAAATAACCCTAGAAGTGTGCTTTTTCAGTTTTTCATAAGTTGTGTGACTTGAGGTTTGGATGTGTTTTTACCCTTTCCATACCTTTCAACTGGCTAGATTTTTGCAGAAAGTCCAGATTTTTGCCTCATATTTTTGGTCTGTTCTTCATAAAATTTCCGTTTTTCTGGCAAATCATTGACTATTGAAGTCACTAGATAATGACATAGACTTGAGTTTCAGACTTCATATCCTTCAAGAAATGCATGCTAACACAAATCCTGATATTCTAGTAACTTTCTAAGTTTATAAGAGCAATATTTAAAATCTGTCCCCCCATTATTTTAGGCTTTGCCCAGATTTCTTGTGCTAAGAAGTTGAAAAGAATTTCTCCCAGGTTGTGTGAGCTGAAGTTTGGGAGTACTTTTTTACTTTACAATAGGCTGTGTGACCTGAAGTTTGGGAGTACTTTTTCCCTTTCCCATAGGTTGCGTGACCTGAAGTTTGGGAATACTTTTTCACTTTGCCATAGGCTGTGTGATCTGAAGTTTGGTTACATGGGTTGGAGAATGTGAAGACCCCGACTCCTTACTATACCTGGGACACAATTTATTTAGTGGGAAAATGTACTGTTAAACTCATAGTTTCAATGAGTTGTGGCCATGATGAGTTGAGACTTGATGAATCATAAGGTAGCCTAAGCCATTAGGTTAAAGGTGTAATAAAATATACTGGAAGACAAAAGCTCTCCAAAATGTTGATGCATGCTATCTCAGTTCACAGTCAGCTCTGCAAGAGTGATAACGTGATCTGGGGAAGACAATGGATGTCCAGCTCTAGAATATAAGTATTTGTGGTGGTGGCAGTTATTGGGGTATCCAGGTGGACAGACAGAAATGGGGGGGTTGTGGAGATGATTATAACTTCAATGATGACAAGACATTTTATTAATATATGGTAAGTAAAGAAAACAGTTAATAACAATAACACATCAAGAATGCTTCCTCTCTTAGGCATAAATCAGACAGCTGTAAACTCTGCATTAATCAGTGTTCCTTGTAAAAACATATTGCTGAGGAATTATGCAATCCCACAGCTATAAAACTAAATAAACTAAGTACATTTATTTAAAATGTTTTCAAAATATTTTAAAACAATATGTTTTAAATTCATTTCAAAAATAAAATATTTTAGGAAGTTATTTCTGAAAATCAAGAACAGATTACCAGTAGGTCAGGGATAAGACAAATGTTGAATTTGTCTCTGTCCCTAATTGGAGGAAGTACCCCTAAATGGAGAAGGTGACACTTTAAGAAACAATACTCTAACTCGTCTTACTAGATTCGGCAGAAGGTAATGAGTGGTCCATCGTGCATGATAGCATTTAACCACTAAGTAACTAAACCCAGATGCCATTGTGATTAAAGGCAATTACACTGATATAAAATAAAAACAAAATGTAAAAAACAGTTGCAGGTTGAACATCCAGACCCTCCTCCCAGATTTAGGGAGCATGGATTTACCTTGATGAATCTTTTATGGACTTCTTACTTATCATTGGAAACTTATTGACTCCTGATTTGTTGAATGTATTTTTCATATTTAAGTGTGTTATCGCTGACCTATGGGGGCTGGAAGGCTTCTGTCTGCCCTCAGATTTTAGCAGCCTCAGAGTTTTTTTTTGAGATATACATATATATATATATATATATATATATATATATATATATATATATATATATATATCTATATATATATATATATATATATATATATATAAACCAAAAACACCAACTACATGAAAGGAGTGTTGTAGTCCCCAGAATCAACATAAATTTACCAGCAAAAGACCCAGGACAATGTTACTACAATATTCCTTGTATTTATTTCACACCAAATGGTCAAAACTCCATCCTACAATAGACCCAAGACCAAGGTTTTGTTCAAAGTGTTTTCAATCTGAGTTCTGCACTGATGTTTATCCCAGGATCCCAAGGTCTTTTAGTTCCATTATGAGGCTGTGCCTATCTTACAGAAGGAACAACTGCTTGGAGTGGGCTAAGTCCAACCTGTACTCTTTCCTCACTGTCACAGGTAATGTATCTAAAGTTGTTATTCCGGTGGGTATCAGATAGTTCCCTAAAATCAAACTGGTCAAAAATTGAAGCAGATGTTTAATATGAAATCGCAAAATGTGTTTTTTATTATAGCAAGAGACAAACCATATCTCATGATTTAATGTCACCATAAACCAAAAGTTTTCCCTTCAAGGTGCAGAAATCCCAGATTTTCTTATGTCACATGCCTAAGCAGCTGTGCAGGTATGTGAGGTTTGGGTCCCACTAAAAAAGTTTATTGAAATGCTGTTATATTTTGAAAACAATTATTTCACTACAGCGAGTTTACTTAAAGATGGTTCAACAAGATGGTGCCAGTCAAACTGTCCTTTATCTTTCCATATTACAGGCAACTCAAGGTTCATGGCTGGCATTTCTCCAGCAAATGAAATTAAAATCAGCTTACTGTGTATTTCTACTTATCATTCAGGTAAATGCAGGTCAGTAATTAATAGTTAGAGTTCATGACAGTTGTGTACATGCTGTGGCATAGAAATAGCTGAGCAGGAAAACGGCACTGCTTATTCTGGCGCTACGTTTGCTATTTACTCAGGGGTTGAAGTTGCCTTAACAAGAATGTGTGTCATACAAGGAAAATGCCAAGTTTTTAAGCCTGAAGCCGAGAGGAAAACCAGAGAGAGAGAAAAGGAGGGGTAGCTACCCATAACAACTAATAAGGAGCAACTTTGTCTACGGATATGTTGTGAATACTACCACTTGATATCATGACCACTACCACTTGATGTTATGGCCACTATCACTTGATATCATAGCCACTACCACTTGATGTTATGGCCACTACCACTCAATGTCATGGCCACTATCATTTGATGTCATGACCACTACCATTTGATGTCAGGGCTACTACCATTTGATATCATGGCCACTACCTCTTTATGTCATGGCCTGTAGGAGTTAGATTCTTGACCTCTGGGTCTAGAGAGAGCTGTGAACAGGAGTGTCCAGGGAGCTGCATATGAAACATGAATTTAGTCTGAAGGGTGTCCCTGAAACCTGTAAAACGATAAGAGCTGTTGCCTTGTAAAGGAGAAACAAATGGAATTTACCCACCTGGTAATGTAAGATCTGTTGAAGGGAACAGAGTGGCAACTGAAAGTACCATTTATTTTACTGGTCAACTTTGTTAAAAAAGAAAAAAAAAACTTTGTAAACCAATAGTGAAGTTGTGTTGACTGAAAACATTGAACTAAATTTTGGAAAGAATCTGTATGCACTATTATCATGTATTTTGTTGACGTGCATTTATGAGAACATTTGCTAGAATACCAGTTTGTATTCACTTCAGAGTTTCTTTTCTGTTACTCCTTATATTTTTTTACAAGAAAGTAATCGTTATGTTCATGCCTGCAAATAAATCTCAGTTTAAAACAGAAGAGCTGGTTCCAATGACTGGTTTATTTATGCAAGTACAGAAATTTGTCAATGATTACCATTTCAACAAATGAAAGTTTACCCAAAGGATTTGGATCCACAAAACACACACACACACACACACACACACACACACACACACACACACACACACACACACACACACACACACACACACACACACACACACACACACACACACACACACACACTACATATTTTATGTGCTAGAACTTGAACATCCTGAGTGGGACAGATATGTTTATTACAAACCATTTGTCTTTGCATTGGAGAATCTCTTTCAA
>NC_056735.1:49614499-49679499 GCF_019279795.1 Protopterus annectens
GATTGGCCAGCCCAACCAGCATGCCCGTTGTAAATCCCACAATATACCAACAGAAAAAGGTTTAGTCACCCGGACTTTTTTCTGTTGGTATAAACTGCCCCCAAACTTTTTTTTTTTGCAATAAAAAAAAAAAAAAGAGAAAATGGAGCAACGGAGACTTTCTTTTCTCCGTTGCTTTCATTTCAAAGCCTTGATGTACTGGGTATGTGTGGAAACGCAAGTCCCATACGCATGTGCAGTACATCAAAATGAAGAAGCAGTATACTACAACCGGCGGAAGAACAGCAATCCGCCGTTATACAAAGACATTATTTAAGAAAAGTAAGTATGTAAGTAAAGTTGTATAATAGCAATAACTGACTCCCTGGTTGTGGTATATTGAAGATTTACCCACGGTTGCCTTTGTTTAATCACTAGGGCTTCACCATCGTGATTAAAGCACACCAACCATGAGTAAATCTTCAATATACCACACCATGTCATCAGTTATTGTTTTAGTAACATATGCTGCAAGTGAGTTAAATGACTCAAATGAAACTTGAAGACTAAGATTTTAATTAAAACATTGAGTGAAGGCAAAAAATAATAATTAACATTCTCAAATCTCAAATAATACAAGCAGAAATTGTGGTACGTATTTCTAAAGAAATCTGAACATTAAACAAATCTAATCCAAATACATTTAACTGAACTCATTCCCTTTCATAAAGGTTCTTATTAGCCTTTGACAGATCTGGGTGTTCAATTATGTGCACACCTAAGGACTTGGCTGAACTTGCAATCTGATGGTTAATGAATTGTCTTGGCAACTCAATGGCTGTAGGGTCTGAAATACCATGCCAAAGAAATCCAGGTATTAACGCAGACCAAAACATCAGTGTCTCAGGGTGCTGTGACTTTAAGGTAGGCAGGTCTGCTAACATTTCGGCCAAAAGATTCTTCTAGGGTGTTCTTGCCAAGTTATTTCCTCCGAGATGAATGAATGCTGTGCTGGAGATAGGAGATCGAGAATGGAACTGAAAAGCCTGTTGAATTGACAACCCTATGTAAAATTAGATGGTCTGAACTCAGGTATAAAAACACCTGAGCATGGGAAGAGACTGGAACCAGCTTGTACAACATTATAGCCCAGTGTTCTGGAAAGAGGAAATAGGCTCCTGACTTGAGGCAAATCTGCTGCCCAAGACTACTCTGATCAGCTTTTTTACACCTGAGTGACATCTCCAGGTGCATCTGCAGTTAACTCCTACTGACACCTCTAGGTGTCAAATATTGCTTGTTCATATTTGCATCAATAATTCCAAAACCATGCTATGTACAAGGTTTTAAAATATTTCATCTTAATGTTTACACAATGGAAAAGTCAACTGCATTAATATTCGACATCTGTCTAATGCTGGTAAATAGATATTAACTGTTGTTTTATGATATTAATTTATACAGATGTAATTTTCACATTTTTCTAAATATCTCAACAACCAAATAACACAGAAAGAACTCCTTAGCCTCATATGAAAGCTTTCAGCTAGATGAATGAAACGCTGCTGACAGTATGTGTGTAACTTGAGTGATTGCTGAGATAGTGAAAGTTGTTTACAAAATATTACAAATACAATATTTACTGTGTTTACTTTGACTCATAAATTTTGATTTAAGACCTAGAACCTAAAGAATACTACCACTATAAAAATAGTTTGCGCTGAAGAGTTTGATGTTCATACTTTTTCCCTAACCCCTATGGTTCCAGAGATATGAACATTTGTTTGAAATGTGAGGACATATTTTGATTCTGTCAGAAGGCTTAGGCTCCACCCATTGGAAGTTACAGTGCAGACTTCCTGAGCTTCCTTTTTTCTGGATGGGATCTATGTCAAATGTTGCTTGATTTTTCTTCCTTTCAGCATGTTCAAAACTGTTCTCAAAGAAGAACTTGGTTTGGAGGGGTGGCCTGATGGTTAAGGTATTTACTTCCCAGGTAAAAGGTACAGGGTTTGATTCTCAGTGAGGGAAGTTGGCTAGGTTTAAAATGACCCCTGAGGATAACTAACCAAGAACTTACCTGGAGAAATAGCTTGGCAGACAAAATGATGGGGGCCATGCAACTGCATCACCTGACTAATTCTGTCTTTGCTACTAAAAACCCTCCAATTGTAGAGTTAAGGCATTGCAATTTGTTGAAAGCTGAAGTAGGGATATAAATTTCTAAACCCAAAAGAGGTAATGACCCGGCGAGGATGTCACTTTTGTAAACCCAAAAAGGTAATGAACTGGCACGGCCTCTCTATCTCATGTATGGCCAGTTCAACACCCAAGTCATAACACAAACCAATGAAAATCTGCATACCTTCTCTAATGCCCCACTTCTCCTTCACCTACTATAAGGTTGTCATCCAGATGATGAAAGGCAGCTTTCTTCATGGCTCTGGACTTCCAGCACCAATGGAGTTTTGTGCTACAGGTTTCAAAAATGGCACAAGCCATACAAAGGACCAATGCCTTGCATATGATAGCAGTCTCTTTATTGCAAGCAACTTTTCAGTGTTCCTGGAGTCCATGTTCTTCAGTGAAGAAAGTCAGGACAGTGTGGCCCATATATTGGATAACAATCAGCCTTCCAGAGTGTGAGCAGAATTTGGTAAGGAAAATAAAAACAAGTAAGTGACCAAGGGCTGACTTGTAGATGACACTAGATATATTGGTCAGATGTGAAAAAAACAGTGCACCACTTCATGTTTGTCTTTTCCCAGTTAGGGGGTTGCCACAGTGGAACTCTAGTCCACTAATGATTGGCAGTAGATTTCTATGGTGCCAAGTTGCCAGCCCGACACCCAACCTTCAGCAAAGGCACACCCATTCACACATGTCTTTTGGAGGTCACTCGACCATGGGGAGGACATGCAGACTCCACACAGAAGGCACTCCATCTGAGAATTGAACAGGAGAACCTCTTGCTGTAAGGCAACAATGCTACCGCTGTACCACCGCGGCTTCGTTCCACTTAATATTCTGCTACATTTTCATCCAACATTATTGTAGACCATTACTGAGAGAGATAGTCCATGCTGAGCTTAGTGGGTCACCAGTAGTCCCTTTAAATGTTCCCAACTGTCTTATTATTGGGCTACCAGTACAATGGCAGATCCAGAACAGATATGGATAGGCGAGCTACTGTAATGTGAAAATAAACTTTATAACCTAGCATGTGCAAAAATGAGTAAAAGAGAACTGAGCCCTTCTCCATTTCTCTTGGTTATGAGAAGTACAAACACAAGATGAACAGAAATTTCCACAAAAACAGTAAACTCTGCAGAAATGCTGCGAACAAAATGCTGTAGAAAATTAGAAACTTAGTGTAGCATAACAAAGTAGGGAAAGAAAAGGGAAATGGTAGAGTCAGTGAAGGAACAGGTAGCACACTTGCCTTTAGTGCAGACGGCTGTGGGTTCTATTCTCACACCAACTAGATGAATTGTTGCCACTGTAGTGCAACATAAGGGTCTGTTCCTGAGTGTGTCATCTTTTGAATGAGATGCTAAATTGAGGTTCCTTTTGTTGAGCTGGTGCCACCTAGTGGTATCTCTTCAGCAGAGCCCTGATGGTCTAACAAACAGGATGCAGCTTGGGTCTGACTCCACATATGGGAATGGATCACTCTTTAAGAGACGGTGGATTTGGCATAATAGTGAAGGTTTTCACCTCATAGACATAAGGTGTAGGGTTTGATTCTAACCAAAGATTATCATCTAGGCTAAAATGACCCTTCAGGGGAATTAGCCTGGTATTTACCTATGAATCTATAATACAATAGGAGGAGAAAGGGGCCACACAACTTTGGTTTAATGGAACTTTACCCCTCATTTTCTCATTTTGGGATTAATTTAAAGTTGTACAAAAGCAGTAAACAGTAATTTTACTGCATTAAGTAATGACCAAAAATACTGGCAAATGCTGTGAATAATTTTATTTGTAGCATAGAAAAGCAAATAAGAAAAGTGAAGAGAAACAGGATACCCAATGTTAAGGTGATCCCAGTTAGGTATAACATAACTCTATTTCTGCACGTATTTCATCCTCTTCGGAAATCTGTGAGCTGTAGACCCAAAGTCAATGCACACCAAAGCCATTGTTTTGATCTGTGGGTCCAAAGTCTTAGCAAACCAGATGTCTCAGTTTGCAAGTTGTAAACCCAAAGTCACACCACACCAGTGTCTCAGTTTACATACTGCAGACACAAAGTCCGAGCATACAAACATCTTCATTTGTAATCTGAGACTAAAAGCAAATGCACACTTTGAGAACTGTGAACTCAGTATTTTCACACTAAGCCAATTGACAAGTCGATGTTAGTCCTAGTCAATGCTCTCTCCTAATCAACATCACAATTCTTAATATCAGGCAGTTCAAGCCTTCTTGGATGCCTCCTACTAAATTCATGCACAATGACCTACTCTGCTGGAATTCTGTCTCTGTTTGCATACATCAGTGCCAAACTAGTCAGCCTGTCTTCAGTCATACTTGAACCTGTTTACGTCCTGATAAGTCACAGTCTACTGACTACTCTGGCACATTCACAACTTGTGATGGGGAGTGTTCCACAGATCTTAACACTGCATTTATATTTAGAAACATACATGAGTCACAGATTTTCAAAGAATCAGTGATGTTTGGGAGTACATCAAAATGCCTTCAATTAAAATGCAAAATGTGCAGTTCAGCTTCTAGGCCATCAGGCTGTAGTACGTCATACCAGGAGAAGCTTAGGTCCAGTGATCTAAACATTAAAGTTTTGTTGGTCCTGCATCATTATTTTTGGGATGAGTTGTAGGGTAAGAGTAGGTCTGTGATGCAGCTGAAAATGAAACTCTTTAATTTCTAAACTTATGTGACCTACAAAAGGAATGGTCACAGCCCTGTAGAAGTACTCTTTGGGAGTATCTGCTGCTACATTAGTTCTGTGCATCTGCCTTGATGTTGTTCTGGGATTACTTGGAGGACTCCTTCTACTAATGACAGTGTCACAGTTTCTGGGGGTCTCTGCTGCTATTACATTAGTTCTGTGCATCTGCCTTGATGTTGTTCTGGGTTTACTTGGGGGACTCCTACTACTAATGACAGTGTCACAGCTACTGGGGGTCTCTGCTGCTACATTAGTTCTGTGCATCTGCCTTGATGTTGTTCTGGATTTACTTGGAAGACTCCTACTACTGACAGTGTCACAGCTTCCGGGGGTCTCTGCTGCTATAATAATAGTTCTGTACATCTGCCTTGATGATGCTCTGGGTTAACTTGGAGGGCTGCTACTACTAATGACAATGTCACAGATTCCGGGGGTCTCTGCTGCTACATTAGTTCTGTGCATCTGCCTTGATTTTGCTCTGGGTTTAGTTGGGGGACACCTGCTACTAATGACAGGGTCACAGCTTCCGGGGGTCTCTGCTGCTATTACATTAGTTCTGTGCATCTGCCTAGATGTTGTTCTGGGTTTACTTGGAGGACTCCTACAACTAATGTCAGTGTCACAGCTTCCGAGGGTCTCTGCTGCTATTAAATTAGTTCTGTGCATCTGCCCTGATGTTGCACTGGGTTTATTAGGAGGACTCCAACTACTAATGACAGTGTCACAGATTCTGGGGGTCTCTGCTTCTACATTAGTTCTGTGCATCTGCCTTGATGTTGCTCGGGGTTTACTTGGAAGACTCCTGCTACTAGTGACAGTGTCACAGCTTCCGGGGGTCTCTGCTGCTATAATAATAGTTCTGTACATCTGCCTTGATGATGCTCTGGGTTTACTTGGGGGGCACCTGTTACTAATGACAGTGTCACGGCCTCTGGGAGGTCTCTGCTGCAGCTACATTAGTTCTGTGCATCTGCTTTGATGTTGTTCTGGGTTTACTTGGAGGACTCCTACTACTAATGACAGTGTCACAGCTTCCGGGGGTCTCTGCTGCTACATTAGTTCTGTGCATCTGCCTTGATGTTGCTCTGGGTTTACTTGGGGGACACCTGTTACTAATGACAGTGTCACGGCCTCTGGGAGGTCTCTGCTGCAGCTACATTAGTTCTGTGCATCTGCTTTGATGTTGTTCTGTGTTTACTTGGAGGACTCCTACTAATAACAGGTTCATAGGTTCATACTAGGCTATCTGCCCTGGGGCAATTATAAGCCTAGCCCGATTCTGTATGGCTTACGCCACCCCTTGATTTGAGTATACTGTGCCCTTTTTAAGGTTTAGTTTACTGTGCCTCTGTCTAATAGTGACACGGGAGTAATCCCTGGGACAAACCTACAATCCCCCATCCACTTATCGAGATTCTTCTTGAAGAGATTCAGTGAGGTGCTCTGCCTCACATGAACTGGAATTCTATTCCAGAGCGAAGGGAGCCTCTGGGTTATGAACCTGTCCCTCCAGCCAGTTCTATTTATTTCTGTGCTGAGGTTCAAGTCCCTCAAGCGTGTGGCTATAAGGGATTTAGATTTACTGAGGTGGAGCATGTCCATTAATTCTGGATTTGACATAGCTTTGTATGTCAGGCATAGATCGCCTCGAAGTAGGCGGTATGCAACTGAGTAGATCTGGAGTTTTTTTAACCGAGCAGCATATGGCATCTGTTTGAGACCCTTGATCCTCTTGGTGAGATACTTTTGGGGTCTTTCTAATTGCTGCAGGTGTCAGGTAAGGTACATCCCAAAAGGGCCATTGTATTCTATGATGGGCCTGATGAGGGATGAATAAAGGGGCACGATTACCTCTCTTGATCTAGATGTGAAACCCTTCGTGATGAGTTGGGCTATTTAGAAGGTCTTTCTAACCACTTTGGCAATGTGGTTTTCAAAGGAAAGATTGCTATCAACTTGCGTCCCCAGGTCCCTAATAACTTTCTCTGTACTTAATGGGTTTCCGCCTATGTGGTAATTTGTGGGCACATTGTTTTTGCCAAAGGGTATGACTATACATTTTTTGACATTTAGCTTTAAACTATGGTGCTGGCACCAGTTATCTGTCTCTGTGAGACCTTTTTGAAGGATGTTTGTGTCAGCTGGAGAGTTGATTATGGCGCCCAGTTTGCAGTAGTCTGCGAACTTGGTGAGCCATAGTCCTCCCACGTTTGCCTGTACCACGGAAAAGTATATACCGAACAAGAGTGGTCCCAGGACAGAACCCTGTGGGACGCCACTTGTGACCGGTTTCGAGTCTGACATGGCTCCAGCAACTCTCACTCTGTGGGTTCTGTCTTTGAGCCAGTTTGCGACCCATCTTGTGACACAGGGGTTTATATTTAAGCTGGATAGCTTATCTATGATGCCCAAGTGGGGTATTGTGTCAAATGCCTTTGCAAGGTCCAGATAGGCTGTGTGGACTACCTTCCCTTCAACTATGGCTTTGGTGACTGTTTCAAAGAAGTCAACCAGGTTCAAAAGGCAGGATCTGCCCTTGACAAAGCCGAACTGGGTAGGATCTAGTGTCTGTAGGTCCCCAATGTCTTTGTTTATGAGCTCCATGATGATCCTCTCCATAGCCTTGTAGACTAAGCTAGTCAGGCTTATGGGGCGATAGTTTCCATGGTCCGTAGAGGCTCCAACTTTGTGGAGTGGGACCACTGTTGCTGTACGCCATTCTGTGGGCACATATCCTGTAGTAAGGCTGAGATTGTATAGCTGTTTTATTTGAAGGATTAGTTCCTCTTGTAGTTCGTGTAGGACACAGCCTGGGACGCCATCTGGTCCCATGGAAGCAGTGTTTTTTTGCTTTGGAGAGGGCAGCCTTCACCTGAGCATCTGAGATGTTTGGGAGGCAGCCCTCTGCCGGGATAGATACTTGCTCTTTTGGGGGGGAGAAGTTTGCACTGAACCTGTCTGCCAGGATATTGGCGATGTCTGTGGGTTCAGTGTATTTTATGTCGTTTAGAATCAACTCAGAACAAGTCTGGGAGTTGCATCCCAGGTTTCTAACATAACTGAAAAAGCCTTATGATTGTCTTTGGTGTCCTGTGCAATTTTTCTCTCGAAGCTGGCCTTGGAGGATTTTATGAGGGATCGTAATTTTTTGCTAGTACTGATCAGAGATGCCTTCCCTATTAGGGATTTTGCTCTATCATGTAGTAGCTTCCTCCTTCTGTTGTACAGTTTATTTATGGCAGGGGTCCACCAGACTGGACGCCTGCCTTTGGATGATTGGGCCTTGGTTTTGTTTGGGATAGCATGATCCATGCATTCCTGGAGATGTCTGTAGAATGCATTTATATAGGAATCTGCAGTTTGGGCTGTAGTTTCCACTGGCCCTGGGGCCTTGAAGGATTCCACTTCGGTTTTGAGAAGTGAGAAGTTCGCTTTTGAGAAGTTTTTCACTGTGGTTTTCTGGGCTGGGGGTGGGGTCGGGATGTGGACATCCAGTGAAATTAATTTATGGTCTGATCTTACCAATGAGGGATATACTTCAGGTGTGGAGCATAGAGTCCCCATGTTGGTAATGATCAGGTCTAGTATGTTGTCCCCTCTTGTGGGAGTGGTGACCAGTTGTTCCATAGCATTTGAGTTTATAATTTCCAGGAATCTTTGGGCTAAGGTGCTGGGGCTTGAGTAGTGCTCCCAGTCAATGTTTGGGTAGTTGAAGTCGCCCAATATAATGGTGTTCGGAGAGATCTTCATGTTCTCCAATGTTTTCAGGAAAGCCGAATGGGATTCCTGACTTTCAGAGGGTGGTGTGTAGGATGCTATAAACTGAAAAGCAGTCTTGCCCACTGTTAGTTGCACATGGATGGTCTCCGATACTTCGTGCAATGCCACTAACCTGGAGGTGTGGATATCCTTGATAAATATGGAAACTCCCCCTCCTTTTGTGGTTCGGTCCGGGTTTTGGGGCCGAAAAGCATGATACGAGGTGTAGCCTGGTAGTGCTGGGGTGCTCTCTGGAGCATTGAACCAGATTTCTGTCACTGCACAGATATCGATGTTCTCCATACTGAGGAGAGCTTCGAGTGCATGCATCTTGAGGTTAAGACTTCTGGCATTTAGCAGCATTACCCTTAGTTTCTTGTTCCTTGTGCTGTCTATGGGGGTGGGTTTGACTTTTGAGCCTTGCCTAAAAAAGGCACTATGGGGGTGGCAAGAGCCTTTGCCAATATCCGAAAGCCCAGTGGTGACAGGTGCAAGCCATCCCTAGCGAAGCAACGTGGCTTGTCGAGCATGTCATCCCAGGCTGACAGACACTGGATCCCCTTTGAATGACACCAAAATTTTAGCCAATTGTTAAAATCGATCATTTTGTCTTTGTACTGTGGCATCACTCTAGGTGAGGGTAAGATGGTGCTCAAGGTCAGGGTCATATCAGCCTGGGCTACATGATCAGAGAGCTCCTCTATGTCTCATTTCATGTAGTCCAGGGAGGTACGTCTCAGGTCATTCACACCAGCATGTACAATGACTGAGTCATATTTGTATTTGCTTTGGAGTGACCTGAGTGCTTGCGTTATGTGTCGGATCCTAGCACCCGACAGGCAGCTCACTGTGACCTTCTCTTTATTCAGCCTGGTGAGCGGGACGTCAGTGTGTCTGACAATAGAGTCACCTATAACAAGAGTATCAGGTGTGTTATTCAGCCTTAAGGGCTGTGGCTGCTTGGCATACTGACTTTGTGGGTTATGTGTTGTGTGTGTTTTGTTTTGAGGTAGCGTTTGCTTGGATGTCTGCTTTGGAGGTCTCTGTTGCTTAGGTAGATTTTTATTTAGAGCCTCCAGTATGTTTTGTGTATTTATGTGTTTGGTTCGCTGATGTGGTGGGACTATGTGATACTGGAATTGCGTTGTGTGAGGTTACCTTCTCCTCCTGACTGGTTACACCAGTTTTGAGATGAGAGAGCTCAGCCTCCAGTTTGGCTAAATAGTTGCATCTCTCACATATATTTGAACCTGTTTGGAGGAGGAGAGGGTTGTCCGTGTACATGAGACAGTTGTAACATTGCCTCAAAATTCCCAGATTCACCAGCTGGACTGGAGAGGAAACCATTGACTGACCTTTGGACATGCTAGAGTAACAGGGAAACTGAATTTATGACGGACCAATACAGGACAGGGTCACAGTGTCACATCTTCCGGGGGTCTCTGCTGCTGTTTCATTAGTTCTGTGCATCTGCCTTGATGTTGCTCTGGGTTTACTTGCAGGACTCCTACTAGTAATGACAATGTCACAGCTTCCAGGGGTCTCTGCTGCTTCATTAGTTATGTGTATCTGCCTTGTTGTTCTGGGTTTACTTGGAGGACTCCTACTTCTAATGACAGTGTCACAGCTTCCGGGGTCTCTCTTGCTACATTAGTTCTGTGCATCTGCCTTGATGTTGTTCTGTGTTTACTTGGAGGACTCCTACTACTAATGACAGTGTCACAGCTTCCGGGGGTTTCTGCTGCTGCTACATTTGTTCTGTGCATCTGCCTTGATGTTGTTCTGGGTTTACTTGGAGGACTCCTGCTACTATTGACAGTGTTACAGCTTCCAGAGGTCTCTGCTGCTATTACATTAGTTCTGTGCATCTGTCTTGATGTTGTTTTGGGTTTACTTGCAGGACTCCTACTACTAATTACAGTGTCACAGCGTCCGGGGGTCTCTGCTGCAACATTAGTTCTGTGCATCTGTCTTGATGTTGTTCTGGGTTTACTTGCAGGACTCCTACTACTAATTACAGTGTCACAGCTTCCGGGGGTCTCTGCTGCTATTACATTAGTTCTGTGCATCTGCCTTGATGTTGTTTTGGGTTTACTTGGAGGACTTCTGCTACTAATAACAGTGTCACAGCTTCCAGGGGTCTCTGCTGCTGCTACATCTGCCTTGATGTTGTTCTGGGTTTACTTATAGGACTCCTACTACTAATGACAGTGTCACAGCTTCCAGGGGTCTCTGCTGCTATTAAATTAGTTTTGTGCATTTGCCTTGATGTTGTTCTGGGTTCACTTGGAGGACTCCTTCTACTAATGACACCGTCACAGCTTCCAGGGTCTCTGCTGCTTCATTAGCTCTGTGCATCTGCCTTGATGTTGTTCTCGGTTTCCTTGGAGGACTCCTACTACTAATGACAGCGTCACAGCATCCGGGGGTCTCTGCTGCTACATTAGTTCTGTGCATCTGTCTTGATGTTGTTCTGGGTTTACTAGGAGGACTCCTACTACTAATGACAGTGTCACAGCCTCCAGGGGTCTCTGCTGCTATTACATTAGTTCTTTGCATCTGCCTTGATGTTGTTCTGGGTTTACTTGGAGGACTTTTCCTACAAATGACAGTGTCACAGCTTCCGGGGGTCTCTGCTGCTATTACTTTATTACTTTAGTTCTGTGCATTTGCCTTGATGTTGTTCTGGGTTTACTTGGGGGACTCCTACTACAAATGACAGTGTCACAGTCTCCGGGGGTCTCTGCTGCTATTACATTAGTTCTGTGCATCTGCCTTGATGTTGCTCTGTGTTTACTTGGAGGACTCCTACTACTAATGACAGTGTCACAGCTTCCTGTGGTTTCTGCTGCTACATTTGTTCTTTGCATCTGCCTTGATGTTGCTCTGGGTTTACTTGGAGGACTCTTAGTACTAATGACAGTGTCACAGCTTCCGGGGGTCTCTGCTGCTATTACATTAGTTCTGTGCATCTGCCTTGATGTTGTTCTGGGTTTACTTGGAGGACTCCTACTACTAATGACAGTGTCACAGCTTCCGGGGTCTCTGCTGCTACATTAGTTCTGTGCATCTGCCTTGATGTTGTTCTGTGTTTACTTGGAGGACTCCTACTACTAATGACAGTGTCACAGCTTCCGGGGTCTCTGCTGCTATTACATTAGTTCTGTGCATCTGCCTTGATGTTGTTCTGGGTTTACTTGGAGGAATCCTACAACTAATGACAGTGTCCCAACTTCCGGGAGTCTCTGCTGCTTTTACATTAGCTCTGTTCATCTGCCTTGATGTTGTTCTGGGTTTACCAGGAGGACTCCTCCTACTAATGACAGAGGCACAGCTTCCGGGGGTCTCTGCTGCTATTACATTAGTTCTGTGCATCTGCCTTGATGTTGTTCTGGGTATACTTGGAGGAATCCTACAACTAATGACAGTGTCCCAACTTCCGGGAGTCTCTGCTGCTTTTACATTAGCTCTGTTCATCTGCCTTGATGTTGTTCTGGGTTTACTAGGAGGACTCCTCCTACTAATGACAGGGTCACAGCTTCCGGGGGTCTCTGCTGCTACATTAGTTCTGTGCATCTGCCTTGATGTTGCTCTGGGTTTACTTGGAGGACTCCTACTACTAATGACAGTGTCACAGCTTCTGGGGGTCTCTGCTGCTATTACATTAGTTCTGTGCATCTGCCTTGATGTTGCTCTGTGTTTACTTGGAGGGCTCCTACTACTAATGACAGTGTCACAGCTTCTGGGGGGTCTCTGCTGCTGCTACATCTGCCTTGATGTTGTTCTGGGTTTACTTATAGGACTCCTGCTACTAATGACAGTGTAACAGACTCTAGGGGACTCTGCTGCTATTTCATTAGTTCTATGCATTTGCCTTGATGCTGTTCTGGGTTTACTTGGAGGAATCCTACTACTAATGACAGTGTCACAGCTTCGCGGAGTCTCTGCTGCTATTACATTAGTTCTGTTCATCTGCCTTGATGTTGTTCTGTGTTTAGTTGGAGGACTCCTGCTACTATTGACAGTGTTACAGCTTCCAGAGGTCTCTGCTGCTACATTAGTTCTGTGCATCTGCCTTGATGTTGTTCTGGGTTTACTTGGAGGACTCCTGCTACTAATGACAGTGTCACAGCTTCCAGGGGTCTCTGCTGCTACATTAGTTCTGTGCATCTGTCTTGATGTTGTTCTGGGTTTACTTGGAGGACTCCTACTACTAATGACAGTGTCACAGCTTCCGGGGGTTTCTGCTGCTGCTACATTTGTTCTGTGCATCTGCCTTGATGTTGCTCTGGGTTTTTTTGAGGGACTCTTGCTACTAATGACAGTGTCAGAGCATCCGAGGGTTTCTGCTGCTATTACATTAGTTCTGTGCATCTGCCTTGATGTTGTTCTGGGTTTACTTGGAGGACTCCTGCTACTAATGACAGTGTCACAGCTTCCAGGGTCTCTGCTGCTATTACATTAGTTCTGTGCATCTGTCTTGATGTTGTTTTGGGTTTACTTGCAGGACTCCTGCTACTAATTACAGTGTCACAGCATCCGGTGGTCTCTGATGCAACATTAGTTCTGTGCATCTGCCTCGATGTTGTTTTGGGTTTCCTTGGAGGACTCCTGCTTCTAATGACAGTGTTACAGCTTCCAGGGGTCTCTGCTGCTATTACATTAGTTCTGTGCATCTGTCTTGATGTTGTTTTGGGTTTACTTGGAGGACTCCTACTACTAATGACAGTGTCACAGCTTCCGGGGGTCTCTGCTGCTACATTAGTTCTGTGCATCTGCCTTGATGTTGTTCTGGGTTTACTTCGAGGACTTCTGCTACTAATAACAGTGCCACAGCTTCCAGGGGTCTCTGCTGCTGCTACATCTGCCTTGATGTTGTTCTGGGTTTACTTATAGGACTCCTGTAACTAATGACAGTGTAACAGATTCTAGGGGTTTCTGCTGCTTTTACATTAGTTCTGTGCATCTGCCTTGATGTTGTTCTGGGTTTACTTGGAGGACTTCTACTACTAATAACAGTGTCACAGCTTCCGGGGGTCTCTGCTGCTGCTACATCTGCCTTGATGTTGTTCTGGGTTTACTTATAGGACTCCTGCTACTAATGACAGTGTAACAGATTCTAGGGGACTCTGCTGCTATTTCATTAGTTCTGTGCATCTGCCTTGATGTTGTTCTGGGTTTACTTTGAGGACTCCTACTAATGACAGTGTCACAGCTTCTGGGGTCTGTGCTGCTACATTAGTTCTGTGCATCTGCCTTGATGTTGTTCTGGGATTACTTGGAGGACTCCTTCTACTAATGACAGTGTCACAGCTTCCGGGGGTCTCTGCTGCTGCTACATCTGCCTTGATGTTGTTATGGGTTTACTTATAGGACTCCTGTTACTAATGACAGTATAAGAGATTCTAGGGGACTCTGCTGCTATTTCATTAGTTCTGTGCATCTGCCTTGATGTTGTTCTGGGTTTACTAGGAGGACTCCTCCTACTAATGACAGTGTCACAGCTTCCTGTGGTTTCTGCTGCTACATTTGTTCTTTGCATCTGCCTTGATGTTGCTCTGGGTTTACTTGGAGGACTCCTACTACTAATGACAGTGTCACAGCTTCTGGGGGTCTCTGCTGCTACATTAGTTCTGTGCATCTGCCTTGATGTTGCTCTGTGTTTACTTGGAGGATTCTTACTACTAATTACAGTGTCACAGCTTCCGGGGGTCTCTGCTGCTACATTAGTTCTGTGCATCTGCCTTGATGTTGTTCTGGGTTTACTTGGAGGACTCCTACTACTAATGACAGTGTCACAGCCTCTGGGGGTCTCTGCTGCTATTACATTAGTTCTTTGCATCTGCCTTGATGTTGTTCTGGGTTTACTTGGAGGACTTTTCCTACAAATGACAGTGTCACAGCTTCCGGGGGTCTCTGCTGCTATTACATTAGTTCTGTGCATCTGCCTTGATGTTGTTCTGGGTTTACTTTGATGACTCCTACTTCTAATGACAGAGTCACAGCCTCTGGGGGTCTCTGCTGCTATTAGATTTGTTCTGTGCATCTGCCTTGATGTTGTTCTGGGTTTACTTTGAGGACTCCTACTACTAATGACAGTGTCACAGCCTCTGGGGGTCTCTGCTGCTATTACATTAGTTCTGTGCATCTGCCTTGATGTTGTTCTGGGTTTACTTTGATGACTCCTACTTCTAATGACAGAGTCACAGCCTGTAGGGGTCTCTGCTGCTATTAGATTTGTTCTGTGCATCTGCTTTCATGTTGTTCTGGGTTTACTTGGAGGACTCCTCCTACTAATGACAGTGTCACAGTTTCCTGGTACCACGGTCACTGATGTTCTTCAATATTCTGATGCACATCTTTCAGCGTAGCTTGTGACACACATAATTCAAGGCTTTTACCACATCCTGTACTGACCTTTACAGACAAGTACTCAAAGCTTCCAAATAATGAAGACATTTTGCCGTGATAACAAGACATGCAATGAATTCAAAACTTGTAATATTCTTTACCATGCCATTTGCACTGTTTAATCTGCTGCTCCCATCATATTGTTTTTTTTTCTCAATAATCTTTATTACTTTTTCAATAAAAACACTCAAAAAAACATATATCACAGATTAACAAACTGAGCAACCTGAAGAAAAACAATTCTGTTTTCTTAATAATATTGTTAAGGCATGCCACCTAGTAAGTTATATCAACATAAGAAAGGAAATACAAAGGGAACTATTTGCAATAGTGCCATAAGAAGGAGACAGTAGAGAAAAATAGACATATTTAACATTACAAAACTTTTTGATTTGTGTAAACAGGGCCCTCACAAATGTTAAGTAAGATTAAGAAAAAGAAAAACCTCCAAAAAACCAAGGGGATAAGTAAAAGGAAGAGATCCAGGGATTTTGACTAGATCCTCAGGTATATCTGTAATGTATGATAGATTTAGTTCAATATAAGGTCAAAAAGTATACTTCAATATTCCATAAGGTGTTTATAGTCTTCAGTATTTGACTTGAGACACTTGTGGGCTGTTAAATATTTAATTGCCATTGTTTTAAACCCTTTCTAGCTAAGTATGGATCTGTCCTTCGCTCCCGTCATAGTGTGAATAATCAGATTATTATAGGTTGTTACTATACATCTGTTCATCTGATGGGATCCACACCAAAACCTCAAGCCCTTTGGATACTCGGCTTCAGTCCTTGGTTCTACACCTTTCTGTTTCCTTCTCATATTGACAGCCCCATTAGAACAGTGGCTCTTTATTTTCAGTTTTTCAAGCTGTGACACAATTTTGTCTGCAAATTCTCTCACCTGTAGTACTACTGCTGATGTCAGTGTATGCAAGAAAATCTTCATGTATGCTGAAATGCTCATCCACAAAACAGAGAGCAAAATCCAGCAGCTCCTTACTGGTTGTATCATGAACTTCATCCACCAAAACATAGTACCACCCACCAGGTTTCTTGATGTCTGCATTCATTTCCATTTGAATCATGTATCCAATGGCAACTCATTTCATTCTGGATGGTCTTGAATCTGTAAGCAGCATTTTCATTTGCAGAATCAAAGTGCTGCTTCAGAATGTCATTGCTACTGTCAAGGCACAATTTAGCAAGTTTGAAAGTTCCCACATTTTTCAGTTTTATCATTCAAGTAGCTGGCAGCATCTCTATGTGCTCAAAGGGAGAAGGTTTTAAGTTCCACACAAAACTATGTTGTTGCTGGGTGTATATTAGAACATCGAATATTTAACAGTTCGAATCACTAAAGCTCGACCTTTAGTGATTGAACTGTTAAAACATCAAATGTTCATAAAAAAAAAAAAATCTAAATGGTGTAGGAAAGGGGGTAAGCCCCCTCCCACACCCCCACTACTTGAATATACCAACTCCGAGACCACACTACATTGAAGTAAATGGAAATCTCCCCTTACGGAGATTTCTGTTTACTTGTTCAGTGTTCTTCAGTTTTGCTATTCTTGTGTCGACAATCTCAGATTCGACATTGTCGGCTTTCGAGAATTTAATATACACCCGTTGTTGCTATAGAACAAAGACTAATAAGATTCTGCCTCCTCCTTTCTTTCAGTCCTTTTTGAGCCTAACCCCAACACTTCCATTGGCATGTAATCAGTGTTGCGCTAGTTACTTATAAAAGTAATACGTTATTATAACTAGTTACTTTTCAGTGAAAGTACTGCGGTTGTGGTGCTGCGGTAGCATTGTCACCTCACACTTAGACGTTGCCCGTTCGATTCTCAGTTAGAGCGTCTACTGTGTGATGACATGTGTGAACGGGCATTCCTTTGTTGAAGGTTGTGCGTTAGGCCCGGCAAGCCAGCACATAAAACTCTACTGCCAATCATTAGCGGACCGGAGTTCCACTGTGGAAAAGCCAAAAGACACACACTTTTCAGTGAAAGTAATATATTACACACACACTTTTCAGTGAAAGTAATATATTACTATTACTAGTTACTAACTAAAGTTATGTGTTACCTTTACATAAGTATAATTTATCAGTTATAATATTTTGATTTACTCACACAAGTCAGCACATACATGTGTATTATTAAAGTTGTATACACATGTTACAATGATGATGAATAGCATTTAACAGTTGAAAAACTTCAACAGAGTACTCTTTATAGCTGAATGGCACAGTGGTGCAGCAGTTAGTGCTGTCACCTCACAGCAAGAAGTTATCTGGTTTGATTCTTGGCTGGGGTGCCTTCTGTGCGGAGTCTACATGTTCTTCAGGTGGGTTTCCTTGGTGTGCATTGTTTTCCTCCCACATTCCCAAGACATGCTGCAGGTGGACTAGACATTCTAATTTGGCCTTAGGTGTGGGTTTGTGTGCATGTGTGCCTTCTGAGAAAGGCTGGGTGCTGGGCTAGCAATTCAACACCATGAAACTCTACTGCTACTTGTTCTGTGGACTGATGATCCATCATGGTGATCACTAATGTGAGCAGCTGAAAGAATAAGACTAGTCTTTGTAGCTAGAGAGTCACAAATAATAATTAAATCAAACCAGCCAGCAGCACAAAACCTATTGGTTCATAGGTGTTTATTAGGCTAACAACCACAAGGGACTTTTTAAGCCTAGACATGCATCCCAAATCTCTAACAAGTTCTGATACCCTTGATAAGTGTAAGCAGGGGCTTGGGAGATAAACATTTACAGGTTTCCTGTGTCCTTAAGAGACATAGGTGTCAAACCAGGGATGAATTTTCTGTTTCCTATCCAATTGTCCAAGTTGCACTTTAATTGGGTAGGGAGGAACTCTGCTTTACATGGATGGGGAGCCTGTTCCAGAGACAGGGGAATCTCTGGGATACATACTTGTCTCTCCAGCAGGTCCTATTTATATCACAGACAAGGTTTAAGTCTTTAGAATGGGTAATTCTGGTGCTGTTTGTTTTGTGGATATGCAGGAGGTCCATCAGAGTGGGGTCTAACAATGCCCTGCATGTCAGGCATAGATCTCCCCCCAAAAGCCTGTAGGAGACAGAATACAGGCATAAAGCCTTGAGTTGGTCTGCATAGGACATTTTACTTAAGCCCTATATTCTTTTAGCGAGGAACCTCTGTGGATGGTCCAATTGTTGGATATGCCTGGTTAGGTACATACCAAAGGGGGCATTGTACTCACTGATAGGTCTGATGAATGCCGAATATAATGGAACAATGACTTACTTAGACTTAGATGCCATACCTTTGTTTATATGTTGTGCAACAGAGAATGATTTCCTCACCACTGTAGACACATGATGATAAAAGGCTAGATTACTATCTATGTGTGTCTTTAAACCCTTGGCTACTGAGTCAGCTCTAAGGGGTGTGTCTCAATATGATAGTTACCAGGGGTGGATGACTTCCTGAAGGATACTATTATGCATTTCTTGGCATTTAGTTTTAGTCCGTGGTGCTGACACCAGTTGTTTGTCTGTGTCAGCCCCTCCTGGAGAACATTTGTGTCAGTGTGGGATTCAATGACAGCTCCTAATTTGGAATCATCTGCAAATGTAGTCACCCAGAGACCACTGACATTGGCCTTGGCTTCAGAGAAGTAAATGCCAAAAAGGAACAGTCCAAGGACTGATCTCTGAGGGACTCCGCTTGTGACTGGCTTCTTTGTAGAGATGGACTCCCCAATTCTAATTTTCTGGGTCCTGTCTATGAGCCAGTTGGCTATCCACTGGGTGACATACAAGTTTGTACCTAACCTCTTGAGTTTGTCAACAAAGCTCAAGTGGGGTACTGTATCAAGTGCCTTGGCCAGGTCAAGGTAGGCAGTGTGAACTATTTTGCCCTCATCCTTTGCTTTGGTGACCTTCTCAAAGAAGTCCAACAGTTTGAGTAGGCATGATTTGCCCTTGATGAAAGCAAACTGGGTTGGGTCCAGTGACTGGAGGTTTACTATATCACTAATGATCATCTCCATGATAATTCTTTCCATGGTTTTACATATAAGACTAGTGAGGCTTATGGGTCTAGTTTCCAGAGTATGTAGATGGCCCACATTTGTGCAGAGGGATGACTGTTGCTGTTCTCCATTCATGAGGCATGAAGACTGTTTGAAGGTACAGTTAAATAGCAATTCCAGAGAGCCTGATAGGTCCTGTTTCATGCTATTTAGAAAGCATCCTGTGATATTGTCTGGGCTATACTGGAAGAGTTCACCAAAACTCTGACATAACTTGCTGTGAGGGAAAGGTTAGTTTGCTTTTGATTTCTTGTATTTTGTATTACTTTATTGCCTTCTTCTGTTTTGTGTACTGTGATTTGTTTTCTTTACACTGTGTTTTACTTGTATTCTGCTTTAAATTGCATATTAAAACTTCAAAAGAGACCACAGCAGTGTCTATTCTGGGTCACACCGATTTTTTTCCCACCCTTGCACTCTGTTGCTGTTGTGTTCTTAAATGCAACTGTCTTTCTAGTTGCCTGCCCCTTATGTTAATTTGACCACATATCTCTTTCTAGTTGCCTGCCCCTTATGTTAATTTGACCACATATCTCTTTCTAGTTGCCTGCCCCTTATGTTAATTTGACCACATATCTCTTTCTAGTTGCCTGCCCCTTATGTTAATTTGACCACATATCTCTTTCTAGTTGCCTGCCCCTTATGTTAATTTGACCACATATCTCCTTTTCTCTCCCTTTTCACTGACTGTTGTGAGTATGCACAAAATTATCATTTTGTGAAATCACTCCTCTTCAACTATTTAAATTTATTGGCCATCCCACTGTATTCCATAGAGCCAGAAAATAAAAGTGCCCACCCCCTTTCAATCTGTCTTTCTTTTAGTGACTCTCCACTTAGACAGATGAAACTTTAGTTACCACCCCCTTTTTGTATCTAACTGCTTAGTGCACACTGCAGTGTTTATAATATTAATCAATTTTTTCATGTTACCTTTAAACATTTATTTCAAGACTACCAATTATTGGAGAATCCACATTCTGCCTCTCCGTAGTCATCTTGGGATTAATACTTCTATTTTCTCCTGGTGAGAGAAGGAACACAGGGGCATTATTTCCTGGAGACTGCTGATCACCACAACGCCTAATAATGCTTCACAGGTGACAGCTTGGAAATGTTACTTATATTCTGCTCCTGGTGAGAGAAGTAGCAGAGTGCATTGATTTCTGACTATTTCTGAGTGTCTGTGCTTAACATTCCTGATTGGTCTGGTTGCTATTCAAGGCATCTACCAGGAAAAGGCTACAACAAGCCTACAGACCCTTGCATTATCTGGGACAAGACTGTGGATCCCCAAACAGGCTGTAGCCTGCTTCTCTTCTTGGGATTGGTACTAACATTTTGCTTCTGGTGAGAGAAGAAACAAAGGAACAATGTATCCCAACAGAGTGAAGCTGTGGTGAGACCAGCATTAGTAGTAGCCAGGCAGTAGCCATTCATGTGACTCCCCTCTTTTCATCGTTCTTGACAAGCTAATTCTTTTTTTTTTTCAGTAAGTACTGCTTGATTTGTTTCTAACTTCAGAGTATGTGCCTAAATACTTCATCCTTAAGTTTTCAGGGTCTATGTATTAGTTGCCCCTCAAGTGTTTGGCCATGCCCTGTACAGACACAAACACCGTGAGTGACATTTTTCTTGTAAAATCACAAATGAAATTTCTCCAATACTTAGTTGTGCACAGGACAACTAGTTTGCAGTGACAAGCGCTAGCCCCAGAGTTACAAACTGAATACTCCTAACATTGCTTTATATTCTCACCCCAGCTATCTAATCAATAAAAAAGGGTCTGTTGCCAGGGATATGAACTTTCCCACCATCTCTGTTACCAGCTTTTTGGATATAGGCACCCTGAGGCAATGTAGAAACTGACTCATGTTTATTGACAACCAATTGATTCTCAAACTGGTATGCTGTGAGAGAGATGTATTTACACAATGTCACTGGAAGGAAAGCTCTCACATAAAAGTACTCCTAATGTCAATAAGCTTGTCAGTAGTACACACACTGCACTCATCATACACAACTCAAAGCACATATATAGACCCATATATGCTGAGGCACTTAACTGTAATCTTCCTAAACCACAAAGACCTCCTAGACAAAGTACACATAACAAATACCCTCAGCAGCCCCAAATGCACTCTTTCAAAATAACATCCACATCAACACACAGAGCCACATCTCATGAAGCCTCTACCTCTAAGCCCATATGGCAAAGCCACCACACAATCCAACATTCTGGTCACTGGAGACTCCATCATGAGACACATTGATGTCCCTCTTACCAGGCTGAGTAAGGAGAAAGTCCTGGTCAGTTGTTTATCAGAGGCTAGGATCTGCCACTTTACGCATGCACTCAGGTCATTGAACCACAAGTGCCAGCATGACTCAGGGGTGTATATTAGAACATCGAAAGTTTAATAATTTAAATCACTAAAGGTCGAACTTTATTGATCAAACTATTAAAATTTCGAATGTTCAAAAAAAAAAAAAGAAAGTAGGCTTTTATGTGTCTGAAGATACATTTGCACAAGATATTACCTCATTTTGTAGACTACTTAACCTAAGACTATTTTTTCAGACAGCATCTAATCCTGAATCACAGGATGGTTTCTGATACCATAAATCAAATTCTGTATCACCAATGCATCATAACGTTCTAATGCTTCAGAATTGTATTCTCAAAGATCTGCATTTTCACTTTAGGAAGTTCCGTGCCAAATCTAACAACCTCTCAAAGATTGAAATGGAGTCCATCCATGAAATGGAAAACAATCATGATTTGGCAATATTATCTGTAGATAAGGGTGGGGCAGTAGTTGTGCAGGATTGGACCCAACACAGCACAGAAGCCGAGAGACAACTAACTGATGGTCGTTATTATACTCACATGACATTGGATCCAACTCCTGGCTTCAGGAAACAAATTGATTGATTTTTGGCATCAGCCAAGAATGAGGGAATCATCACAGACACCACATTACATCACCTTTTGATGCCCGACCCCTCAAGTCAATACATATACTTCCTACCTAAAATCCATAAGAATCTTGAAAATCCACCTGGTAGACTCATAGTCTCAGGAAGGAGCTCTATTACAGAACCATTATCGAAGTTTCTTACACAGTATTTGAAACCACTTTTGAAATGGGTTAGGGCCCATATCCAAGACACCATGGAATTCCTTAAAATAATCTCTGAGATGCAGCTTGAGCCAGGGTGGTTACTCTGCACCCTAGATGTTTCGGCATTGCACACTAACATTCCTCACTGGGCAGGCCTGGAAGCATTAGAGTATTATTTATATAAGTCAGAAGTGTACCAACCCAGCTTCAATACCTTTTTTAATTTGCCTTGCTGAACACGTTCTAACCAAGAACATGTTTCACTATCAAAACAAATGCTATTTACAAATACAAGGCATGGCTATGGGGGCCTCCTTTGCTGCTATATATGTTGACTTATTCATGACCTACATTGAGGAACAGCTCATCTATGACAATACACACAATCTCTATCTAGATGAGATTGATATTTGGAGAAGATACCTGGATGACTGCTGGTTAGTATGGAGATTGGATTCTGACTACTTTATGGAGTTTGTTGGCTATCTAAATGATAACAAATGGGGTATACAATTTACAGTCAATTACAACATCAACAGGATCACCTTCTTAGATGCCTTACTAACTAGGAATAGTGACCATACATTGTCATCGGAAGTGTATAGTAAATACCCCCAATATAACTCCTTGCTCCATGCTACCAGATTCCATCCCTCACATATATGCAGAAACATTCCGAAATCACAATTTTTACGTATGAAACAAACTTGTTCAAATGATGCCACTTACAAGGTTTATCAGGAAGATCTAACAACCAGTTTCAGGAACATTTTTAAAGCCAAACATTTTGGTGGCTAATCGTGACAGGCAGGACCTTTTGAGATATAGGGACAAGGCCATGGACAAGGATTCCACCATCCAACTGGTCACTACCTATGGAAGGAATACCGATGCCTTACTTAATAGTGTCCGTAGACATTGGAACATCCTCTTAGCAGATGTTAAACTTTCTGATTTTCTGGATGATAGATGTCACTTTTCTTTTAGGAGTGGCAAGAACCTGGGGTCATTTCTAAGTCATTACAAACATGGATGGAGATGTAAGGGTGATTCCATACAAACAACTCTCATGGGAGACCAGCTCAAGGGATGTTTTCCCTGTGGACATTGTGCCCACTGCAGAAAAGTAATTAAAACATGCCAATGTAGTAGCAAAAATACTGGCCAAGTATTTAATATTTTCTTTTTTGCTAATTGTCAGGTGGACAGGGTGATCTATTTGGCTACCTGTACCTGTTCTGCATTTTACGTGGGACAAACTTCCAGGCCACTCAAATTCAGAATTTCTGAACATTATAGTGACATCAGGCACAAGAAGCTTACAAATGCTTTATATAAGCATACCGAGGTATATAAGAATGCATCCTTTAAATTTACTGTGATAGACACAACTATTGGACAAAGGACAAACAAAGCAGGTTGGCATCAGATTTTAAATAGTAAAGAAAAGAAATGGATTATCAAGCTGGGAGGTTTGTTTTCACCAGGGCTTAATGAGTACCTTTAATTAGAAATGTTTTTATTTTATTTATTTTATTTTATTTTACATTTGTTGACCAGGCTAGTCCAACTGGGGCATATGTCCATTTTCGGTGGAGGCCGGGGGAGAAAAAGCTCCAACACAGATAATAATAAACATAACATTTGAGCAATCTATTTGTAATACTAAAAAGCAATTTTAAATATCTGGTACAGTACCTTTTAAGACTAGAAAGAATCTTTACCTAGGCTTAGAGATCCAATAATTAACATCATATAAAAAGAAGGAAAGACAATATGCATAAGCTGGGAACATGTATATAGAGTAACAAGCTTGCCAATTCTATAGTAGTGTATTTAAGAGCGAGATGAAGTTAATACAGATGATAAAGACACATTCCTACTGTAGAAAGCTTAGTGACCAGGTTAATACTTTGAAATGGTTACTAAGAAAAGACTAAGTAAATACAGACTTAGTTAGCTTACTGCTCATATTCTGTAAGGTTAATGACAGGTAGTCATAGTGCAGCAGTAGTGAGATCAGTAAGGTTAATGACAGGTAGTCATAGTGCAGCAGTAGTGAGATCAGTAAGGTTAATGACAGGTAGTCATAGTGCAGCAGTAGTGAGATCAGTAAGGTTAATGACAGGTAGTCATAGTGCAGCAGTAGTGAGATCAGTAAGGTTAATGACAGGTAGTCATAGTGCAGCAGTAGTGAGATCAGTAAGGTTAATGACAGGTAGTCATAGTGCAGCAGTAGTGAGATCAGTAAGGTTAATGACAGGTAGTCATAGTGCAGCAGTAGTGAGATCAGTAAGGTTAATGACAGGTAGTCATAGTGCAGCAGTAGTGAGATCAGTAAGGTTAATGACAGGTAGTCATAGTGCAGCAGTAGTGAGATCAGTAAGGTTAATGACAGGTAGTCATAGTGCAGCAGTAGTGAGATCAGTAAGGTTAATGACAGGTAGTCATAGTGCAGCAGTAGTGAGATCAGTAAGGTTAATGACAGGTAGTCATAGTGCAGCAGTAGTGAGATCAGTAAGGTTAATGACAGGTAGTCATAGTGCAGCAGTAGTGAGATCAGTAAGGTTAATGACAGGTAGTCATAGTGCAGCAGTAGTGAGATCAGTAAGGTTAATGACAGGTAGTCATAGTGCAGCAGTAGTGAGATCAGTAAGGTTAATGACAGGTAGTCATAGTGCAGCAGTAGTGAGATCAGTAAGGTTAATGACAGGTAGTCATAGTGCAGCAGTAGTGAGATCAGTAAGGTTAATGACAGGTAGTCATAGTGCAGCAGTAGTGAGATCAGTAAGGTTAATGACAGGTAGTCATAGTGCAGCAGTAGTGAGATCAGTAAGGTTAATGACAGGTAGTCATAGTGCAGCAGTAGTGAGATCAGTAAGGTTAATGACAGGTAGTCATAGTGCAGCAGTAGTGAGATCAGTAAGGTTAATGACAGGTAGTCATAGTGCAGCAGTAGTGAGATCAGTAAGGTTAATGACAGGTAGTCATAGTGCAGCAGCAGTGAGATCAGTAAGGTTAATGACAGGTAGTCATAGTGCAGCAGTAGTGAGATCAGTAAGGTTAATGACAGGTAGTCATAGTGCAGCAGTAGTGAGATCAGTAAGGTTAATGACAGGTAGTCATAGTGCAGCAGCAGTGAGATCAGTAAGGTTAATGACAGGTAGTCATAGTGCAGCAGTAGTGAGATCAGTAAGGTTAATGACAGGTAGTCATAGTGCAGCAGTAGTGAGATCAGTAAGGTTAATGACAGGTAGTCATAGTGCAGCAGTAGTGAGATCAGTAAGGTTAATGACAGGTAGTCATAGTGCAGCAGTAGTGAGATCAGTAAGGTTAATGACAGGTAGTCATAGTGCAGCAGTAGTGAGATCAGTAAGGTTAATGACAGGTAGTCATAGTGCAGCAGTAGTGAGATCAGTAAGGTTAATGACAGGTAGTCATAGTGCAGCAGTAGTGAGATCAGTAAGGTTAATGACAGGTAGTCATAGTGCAGCAGTAGTGAGATCAGTAAGGTTAATGACAGGTAGTCATAGTGCAGCAGTAGTGAGATCAGTAAGGTTAATGACAGGTAGTCATAGTGCAGCAGTAGTGAGATCAGTAAGGTTAATGACAGGTAGTCATAGTGCAGCAGTAGTGAGATCAGTAAGGTTAATGACAGGTAGTCATAGTGCAGCAGTAGTGAGATCAGTAAGGTTAATGACAGGTAGTCATAGTGCAGCAGTAGTGAGATCAGTAAGGTTAATGACAGGTAGTCATAGTGCAGCAGTAGTGAGATCAGTAAGGTTAATGACAGGTAGTCATAGTGCAGCAGTAGTGAGATCAGTAAGGTTAATGACAGGTAGTCATAGTGCAGCAGCAATGAGATCAGTAAGGTTAATGACAGGTAGTCATAGTGCAGCAGCAGTGAGATCAGTAAGGTTAATGACAGGTAGTCATAGTGCAGCAGTAGTGAGATCAGTAAGGTTAATGACAGGTAGTCATAGTGCAGCAGTAGTGAGATCAGTAAGGTTAATGACAGGTAGTCATAGTGCAGCAGTAGTGAGATCAGTAAGGTTAATGACAGGTAGTCATAGTGCAGCAGTAGTGAGATCAGTAAGGTTAATGACAGGTAGTCATAGTGCAGCAGTAGTGAGATCAGTAAGGTTAATGACAGGTAGTCATAGTGCAGCAGTAGTGAGATCAGTAAGGTTAATGACAGGTAGTCATAGTGCAGCAGTAGTGAGATCAGTAAGGTTAATGACAGGTAGTCATAGTGCAGCAGTAGTGAGATCAGTAAGGTTAATGACAGGTAGTCATAGTGCAGCAGCAGTGAGATCAGTAACGTTAATGACAGGTAGTCATAGTGCAGCAGTAGTGAGATCAGTAAGGTTAATGACAGGTAGTCATAGTGCAGCAGTAGTGAGATCAGTGAACGTGAGAATGGCAGGAAGGAGTTTGTTAGTCTGGGTTGGTGCCTGGCCAAAGCCAGTGAGCTTTGAGGTATGTTTTAAGTTGCTTTTTGAAAAGTGGTGTAGAAGAGAGAGATGTTAGTTCACTAGGAAGCAGGTTCCAGGTTTTCCCCACAGTGTTGGAGAACAGAGATTCGCCAGCCCTATTGTTGGATTTCAGTGTGGATACTAGAAGTTTACCTGATGAGCGAAGGGTTGTGAGATTTTTGTAGGTGGGTGATGAGGGTAGTCAGTACTGGAGTATTGCTAGGATCATAAAGAGTCTTATGGGCAATAATAAGTTGGTGAAAGAGAAGCTGGGTATGCAGTTTCAACCATCCTAGCTGCTTGAGATTATGACAATGGTGGGTTCTAAATGGGGAGCCGGTGGCAAATCTGGCAATGTTATTATAGGAGGTAACAAGTTTGTTGAGGTTGTTTTTAGATAGGTTGGTATAAATGGGAGAGGCGTAGAGGAGGTTAGAGATAAGATGGGTATGGGCAATAGTAGTTCTAGCTGTTGGAGTAAGAAAGCTTTTTAACCTATAGAGGGAACCTAGTTTTCTGTTCACTGACTTTATTGTAGTGCTGATATGGGTATCAAAGGTAAGGTTGTGGTCTATAGTTACACCTAAGAGCTTGGTGGTTGGGTCAGGAGATATGACAGTACCATTATTAGATGTTACTGTGAGGTCTAATGGGGAGGCCTTTTGTGCAGGAGTGAAGAGCAATAGTTTATTTTTTTGGGGGTTTAGGAGGAGGCAGTGTTGGAGGAACCATTTCTCTATTATGTTAACTGTTGCTTGGGTAAAGGATTGCAGTTCAGATATAGATGAAGCAGAGCATATCTATGTTGAATCATCTGCATATTGTATGCAGGTGGCTTGAGGAGTATTTATGTTTAGATCATTGATAAAAACTGAAAATAAGAGAGGGCCCAAGATGGAGCCTTGAGGGACACCCAAGGTAACAGGAAGATGGGTGGATAGGTTATTCTCCCAAAGTACACCTTGTTGCCTGTTTTCTAAGTAGGAGTTGAACCATTTTAGTGCCTGAGTATCAAGTGAGAGGGAATTAATTAATTTATTAAAGTAAAGCCTCACCTAGTGGATATATATATATATATATATATATATATATATATATATATATATATAAAGGAGAACAAGTTTTCATGTCTTAACTATACTGAAGAAGGCTTTGTAATTTTTACAGCCGAAACCTGTCTGTTTTGTGTCTTTTTTATTTTTAAACTATGCTTTTGACCTAGTTTTGGAATAAATATTGAATGCTACAGACTGCTGGCTCCCTTTGTTTTATATTGCTATCAGGTCTTTTTGGAGCTGTGCAGTCGCTGTATTTGCAGAGGCTGCTTTGTCTACAGTATCAAATATTAGCTAAAACATTGTCTTCCCCCATAGTGCCTTTTTTAGTCAATGCCACACTGAAAGTACTTCTGACATAGCAAATCAAAACCAAGAACATTTAAAGGTATTACTGCTCAGTGCTAGGAGTTTAAACAAAAACTTCACTCCCCAGAAGGTCTGTTCAGCCTAGAGAATGCTGATGTCTGTGCGGACAATGAGACATGGTTTAAAGCCAAAAAGAGCACACCAAGAGTGCAAGGTTATAATGCCTTCCACACATTTATACCAGCTACTACACAGACAGAGACTAAAGGCAGAGGTGTCTCCATTTACATCAAAAATAAATATACCTCAAGGATGGTCATACAGGATAATGGATTTGAGCTGCTCCATGTTCAAATCACCATAGGCAAAATCCAGTAGCACTTCCTTACAAGCTATAGATTCCCCTCTATGACTCAGGAAACATATACCATGTGTTTAAACATATTAGAAACACTCACCATCCAACCCAATGCCATATTTATGGATGTCTTTAATTAAATAGCTATTAACTGGTAATCTTGTATGACACCAGACATACAGACACAGAGATTCCTGGATTTTGTAAACACAAACTCCCTGGACCAGATTGTCAATATACAGACCAGGGGTGCAAACGTACTGTATCTGGTCCTCAGTAATATGGGAGACTACTGCACACCCCCTACTGTAATGTCTTCCCTGGTAAGGTCAGATCACAAAATGGTCTCATTTAAAGTAAAAATAAAGCCTGGACCCCCAGCTAAACCTGGAATATTCAGGAACTATTCTAAGGCTAACCTCCTGCTATTAAGTGATAATGTGGCAAAATTTCAAGTGCCCATAAACCCTGAGAACACTGTGCCTATGCAGAATTGTTCACAGAAACCCTCTACAAGCATGTTAATAGCTGCATAGAGGCAACCGTATCCACCAGAAAGAAGTACAGAACTAACTCAAAAAACAAGCCCCCCTGGTGGAATCACAAAAATCAATAGGCTGTATAACAGAAGGAAGAAAACCATGGCAAAAATTAGGAGGTGCAGCACCCAGCAGGATAAAAGCTCTCTCATCAAACTGAAAAATTTCTCAGGGGACAAATGAAGTCTACCAAAGCCAAATTTGAGGTACATTTGGCCACTAAGGCCAAGAACAACCACGGGGCATTTTTTGCTATGTCCAGAACGTCAAAGGTAATACACAATTGTGTGCAGAGCTCATTGCTAGTGGAGAAACCTATACTGAGCCAGAAGACATAGCAAACCTACTGGCTGATAAATTCAACTTTGCCCCTTTCTCCCCCTCAACCTTCCCTCAGGAAATGCCATTAAATATAACTGTACCTGCTATCATTAGGGAACAGGTCCTTAATGCTCTCTCTAAGGCCAAGAACACTACATTAATGGGCTCAGACAATTTCCCAGTATGCCTTCTGCCTATCACATTTTGTCTATTTTCAGCAACTAAAAATCGAAACCCAAAAATAATTTTTAAATAGAACATAACAAAAATTGTCAAGACAAAAGTTGGCTGATCATAGATCCACCCAAAGAGTCCTGCTTGGTGCAGTGGGATGGGGCATTGGGTGTTAAACTGATGAGTGGTGAGCTCGATTCCGATTGATGGTGGTATGGAGAACCAATGCCATTTATTATATGGCAAGATAAGGATATGATCTTTGCAGGCTCGAATTTCCCAGTGTTAGGGGTTGTTTTGGTGGGTAAGACTCCCACAGTACAAGTGCATGGACGAAGTCTGGTTGTCATTAGCTTTAACCTCCTTGCAGTGCTAAAAAAAATGAAGTCAATTTTGCTCCAGACTAATTCTAATGATCTGTTATGAATGCTACATGAGTTCAGCCAACATTATGTTGTAATTTTTTTATCCAAATTGCCCATTCAAAGTCTATCTTACCTCATAACATCTGATTACTATCCATACTATCTAGGGACCCAAGAAGTTTTCCATCACTCTTTAGGGGATGATATTGCCCACATTGAGAACCACTGGTTTATTCAAAAATAACTCAAAAGTAATGCACATTTAAGTTACTAGTCACTAAAAAAGTAATATATTACTATTACTTAGTTACTATTTTGAAAAAGTAACTAGTTAAATTACTAGTTAGTAGAAATTGTAATATATTACATATTATAATATATTACTCCCATCACTGCATGTAACACAGCTCTGTTGAAATTGTCTGCTCTGACAGCACAGTAAGTATGGGTTTTATAGCTGCTCCACCATCCTTAGGGTGGGTATAGTGCAGTTTATTAAACACATGGGCATCAAAAGCAAATGTTGTCTTCCCCAGTTCTTATAGCACCATGTACCATAGTAAGTAACAATCCATGATAGCTGGAAATAGAGTTTCTGTTTACTGAATATGGTTGCTGGCAACTTTTCACTATTACTAATGGGATAGACAGCCACTGGGCAACTTTAACTACTCTTCCATTGACTGGGTAAATTACTCGTGCTCAAACTCACTTGCTCAAAGGTTCCTCAACTTTGTTAACTCCAATGCCCTGGACAAGCTGGTTGACACCCCCACAAGGGGTGCCAAGATCCTTGATCTGGTGCTTACCAATATAGGGGACCACTGTAGCACCCCCACTGTCAGATCTTCTCTGGTGAGATATGACCACAAATCAGTCTCATTCGATGTAACTATCACACCTATTTCCCCACCTAGCAGCAACTAAACTAAAAAACTTCTCAAAAACAGATTATAACCTCTTATGGGATGGTATAAATAGCTTCACTGCACCTCCTCCAGATGGAACTGGCAACTATGCCAAGTTCTACACCAATGCTTTGTACAAACATCTGTATAACTGCATTGACTTGGCCCTACCTGAAAGGACTAAAATAAACTCCTCAAGGAAGAGCAAACCTACCTAGTGGATAACTGCCATTAACAGGCTTTACGATAAGAGGAGAACGTGCTGTCTAAGAGTAAGAGGGAGTAAGCCCTAAACTGGAAACACTCCCTCCTCAGCTTAAACAAGCAAATAAGACTTCTTGTGAAATCCTCCAAAGCAAACTATAAATTCAAATTAGCTTCCTCAACTAAGGTCAACCATAAGGCATTCTTTGGTTACATCTGTAACCTAAAAAGAAAATGTCCAGATTTGCGCCAAACTGGTAGTTAATGATACCACTTATTCTGAGCCTGTGGACATAGCTAACCTGTTGGCCAACATGTTCTGTAAAAACTTCACTCTCCTGTCCCCACCATACGTATTCCATGGCATCCCTACCACCTGTCTCCTACCGTGTATCTCTAAAGATCAGGTTGTAAATGCCCTCTCTAAGGCCAAAAACACAGCATCTGACCCGATAACATCCCAGGCTATGTCCTACATGGGCTCCAGAAAGAATTAGCAGCACCACTGGGTACTCTTTTCAATCATAGTCTAAGCACTGGCTTCATCCCAGCTGAATGGAAAACAGCCACCGTTATTCCCTTGTGCAAAGGTGGTACTTCCACTAACCCCAGAAACAATAGACCTATTAGCCTGACTAGCCTTATGTGCAAGGCCATGGACTGAATCATCATGGACCTTATCCACAAAGATATAGGTAATCTCCAAACACTTGACCCTACTCAGTTTTGATCTGTCGAAGGGAGATCATGCCTGTTAAACCTAATGAACTTCTTCAAGACAGTCATCAAGGCCCTGGACAAGGGTAAATCTGTGCATATAGGCTATCTAGACTTAGCCAAAGCTTTTGACACTACCCCCCATACAGGTATCATTAACAAACTCACCCAGCTAGGTGTCAACCCTTATATCATTGGATGGGTCACTGACTGGTTCACTGATGAAACACATATAGTCAAAATAGGGGAATCCACATCCAATAGCAGACCTCTAACCAGTGGTGTTCCACAGGGATCAGTCCTGGACCTCTACTGTTTGGAATCGATTTCTCCGAAGTACAACAAAAACTGAAGTTCTGTGGCTGACAAAGTTTGCTGATGACTGCAAAGTGGGAGTGGTCATAGAATCTGTAAATTATGTTGACATCCTACAAGATGGTCTTACACAAGCAAATGACTGGTGTCAAAGTCATGGCCTTAAACTCAATGCAAAAAATGTATTCAGTATAATGTATTCCTTCTGGTAAGAGCAATGTTCCTGCTAACTACCATATCAATAAAAATACCATAAGAATGCACTCAGTGGTGAGAGACCTGGGCAGACAGGTTGTCAGCAACCTTACCTTTGATCACCATGTCTCAACAGTGGTAAGAAGGGCATTCTATATTGCTCATTGGTTTACCATCAGAAGATCGAACAAGACCCCACTGAATGATGGGATCATCATCCCACTACTGCGAAAGCAACAATGTCGAATTCTGACATTGTTGAAATACGACTTGACGTAAACTTTAAAACGGGCTTTAACATGGGTCGAGATGGAGGCGAGATTTATACTTCGACAATGTCAGATTCAACATTGTCGCCGTTCGGCCTCCAGACTTCGACTGAAGTGGGTTCAATAAAACCCACTTCGAACTTCTCATACCAAACCTTGCTCATCTCATAAGTAATGGCATTGCCTCCAGAAAAAAGTTCTAACCTCCCTGTACCCTTCCCTCATCAGACCAATAATTGAGTAGAACACCCCTTTTGGTATGTACCTTTCCAAGCACCTGCAGCAATTGGAGAGACCACAAAGGTTCCTCACAAGGAAAATTCAAGGTCTTCAGCATCTGTCCTATGTGGAGCATCTGAAATCACTGTCACTTTATTCTTTTTAATACAGACTACTCAGAAGTGATCTCTGCTTTGCATATAAGGCAATATCTGACCCTGCTTTATTGGAAATGCTGCATATCCACAAGTAAATGGTATACGAGTTACTCACTCTAAAGACCTTAACCTGGTATGTGACATTAATAGAACCTATTGGAGGGACAGATTTGTCCCCCAGAGGTTACCACACCCTTGGAATAGATTCCTACTTCATGTCAAATAAAGCTCCTCAATGACCCTCTTCAAATGAAATCTGGACTATTGGATGAGTAACTGTAAATTCACTCCGGAGGTTCCACCTGTATTCCTCTTGGGCAGGGGCAATGGGTGCTTATCATAGAAATAAGGGTAGAACTTGGCTAGGCTTGTAATGGCCCTAGGACCATTAGCCTAGTAACATCTTATGATCAGTAAAATGAGTTTTCTTAATCTGTCACCCTGATGTTTAAATAACTTGCATGGTCATATTAACATATTTTAGGTGTATATGTAGTTGCAAGGACATTGTTTGATGTTTATTTAGGATGAGTACTTTCTGCAGAATCATAGTCTCTGCACACTGCCAGGGTAACTGTTAGCATTTTGGGGGCAGCCAGCAAATGTCAAATTGGGGGCCACACTGCCAAACTTCCTAAGTAACCTTTAAATTTATACTGCTGATTTTTATGATACATAGACTGACCTGCAGCTACAGTGCACTTACATAAAGACAGGTCTGTGTACCACACAAAGCTGGCCCATCTTGGAGGGACATTCATAGTTACTGGCATTTAGCTGCAACAGCATTATACTGCAAGAACTCTAGGAACAGGGCTGGACATAAGTGAAATGATGCCCTAGGCACTATCTACTGTTTCAACCCCCTCACACACACACACACACACACACACACACATATGGATGTCATAAAAATCTACATACCTGTTCAGAGCATTTCCTGATGGCCGGAAGTACTGTGCAATCTTGGTACGTGTGATCTTTGACAAATTCATTCTTTTGATCTGAAACAAAAAGTTGTCCTTTACTGCAATTAATGATTTCCTATAATGCCTTACTGAAGAAACAAGCAGAAAAATTGTTAACCACTTTTACCATCCAAAGGGCTCAGTCTGTGAGAGCTCCATTTTGTAATTTGGATATGTTCACTAGAGTCATAAACCTAGTTTTCTTTATCCTTTATTGTGCGACGCAAATTCAAATATGAAGACAAATGGGGTGATGTAACAGCAAAATGCAGAAAAGTTCAAGCTCTGTTTGAGTTCTACTTTGATAGTGGTGATGACTTCCTGAAGCAGCATTTGACTTCACAAAAAAAAAAACTGCAAGTTATAGAGCTAAGATCATCCAACAGTTGACTTGTGATAGTCATTCGCTTTCTTCGTAAAACATTAGTAAATGATCTCCTAACAGGTATCCTTACACAAGTCAATAATCATCCCTTTCCCCTTCTGTCCTTTGTTCTGAATATAGTGAAAACTTTGGATGGCCAGAATAAAAGCAGTCACTGCTTGTGACATCATATATTGTGTGCCTCCCATACATGTAGCCTGCTTCATAAACTCCAAATCTAATGTCTATATTTAAATGCTATGTTTTTTTAACTGTATAATGCAAATAATACTTAATGTGGAGCTTTTCTCCCCGGGCCTCTGCTGAAAACGGACCTGTGTCCAGTCGGACTCTTCCGGTTAACAAATGTAAATAAATAATAAATAAATAAATAAATAAATCAAAATAATATTAAAGTACAAAAACAAAATGACTAAACAAGCAGCAGCAAACTGTATCCCTCTGCAGCTTTCCAGCACTCAGATTCATTGATACACAGATAGTATGCACTGGATTCTAACCAGCAAAGGCACTGTAAAGTAAAACGCTCATATTTTAAAGTACATTTCTACAGACATCATACAGATCACTACCATAATTCCAATAGTAAAGGGCATTTTAGATAAAATAATTTTGGAATGATACAAAATAAAATGTATTAAAAAGGAATAACATATTTAAGTACGACCAGACAAATGCAAATGATTTGCATGTTTTCATGACCGATATACTAAGTGTTGAAACCACATCTCTACCTGTGAAGTTCACACCTTCACCATAAATAAAATGGTAAATTTATAGTGTTTTAGATTGCAACAGTCCACCTGTATGGAAACAATTCTGGTTCTGCTTTGGACAAACCACTAGTATTGAACTAAATAATTCCTCAAAATTTTGTAGCTTTTATTGTTTTCACAAATGAAACTGTCAGTGAATGGTAAACCAAAGTAGTCCCTCTTCAGATCAAAAAGCTTAATCTTTAAATACCAAGATATTGGAGTATATTTCTGGCTTCAGTCATATGGTGAATGTAATTGACTGTGGTCTGATCAGACATGGGATGGAGTTACAACTCGTAGGGAGCAAAAATGTGCCATATTGGTGATGACCAAGTCCAGCACTGTATTGCCCCGGTTGGTGTGCAGATTAACTGATGCAGAGGGTTTGTATTGATGAAGTCTTGAAATCTCTGGGGATATATGTTAGAGGATGTATACTCCTCCCAGTTAATGAAGGGTTAGTCCACTAGAAGAATGGCATTTGGCTTAATGCTTAGGGACTCTGTACTAGTTAGCCACTCAACCTAAACTCCATGAAACCAATATGATGAAGTCTCAAAATTCACTTATAACATCATTCCAGACACTGCCTCAGCAGATAGATTCATAACAGTATTTTACACCAATACATTTCTAGAATTGTTGGATCCATCTACATCCAAATACAACAGGAAATTTAAAAGCAAACCACCCTTGAGGACCAGAGATAAATAAAATCTGCACTAAAAGAAAAAAAAACATTATATTATACAACACATATAAAAACACCAAATCAAGGAAAACTTTAGGAATTTGACTAAGAGTCAATTAAGATAACCTATGAACTCAGGTTGGCATCTGAAAAAGCAAAGGACAATTATAAATATTTTATTTATATTAAAAATAAACAGTCATCAATGTAAAGAACTCATACTAAATGGCAAAACCTATTTGGACCTAGTGGATATAGTCAATATAATAGCAAATACATTTAGTGCAAATTTTACTCCCGAGATGACTATCCAAAGCATACCTCTCAACGGGTTTACTTTGAAATCCTGATGCCCATATGATTCATGGTTATATACCTGAGACGAAAATAACATAACATGAAAAACCTGATCATCGACTTTTTCCCCGGGTAAGCAAACACTTGCCCAACATGCCCTTTTCTCCACTGATGTACAATCCTGGATTTGTTATATATAGTTGGGGGTTGTGGGTAGTGCAGCCCCCCACATTGACGGGTGTGGGGGTGTAGACTCTCACCTAGGTGGGTTTTACATATTTTGGCATAAGTTTTTTTACATTTGGGCAACTATTCAAAATAATTCCCAAAGTGTTAAAATGTATGAAAAGGCTAAGATGACCACATCTTTTTGCAGTGTACTACTTTTTCACATTAACTAAAACTTTTTGAAGCATTCAAAGTGTCCAGAGTGTTTGCAGTGTTGGCAGTGTTAAAGTAAAGCCTTTTCAAAGAGATTGTTGTGCATTTGAGCATAATTGCAAGAATCTGGTCTATGTTTATATTTAAATGTGTTTTGTTGTTATGGGAGAGGGATTTTGCAGACCTGGACTGCTGGTGTTCGATAATAATATTGCTGAGTGTTTCAGCAAGAATATATTTTCATACCGGATGCATTTTCTGATAAAAACACACGTACAAAGGCATTTATACTACTTAATTTAGCTGGCTCAGAAGCCATTGAGAGGGGATGTTCATTTGTGTATGCAACTGCCGTGTATGCAGGGTAGGAAGAGAACCACCATATTGTGATACAGGCTAAAACACAGGAAGACCCTGAGAGCTTGAAACATAAATTAAGAGAAGTGTGTAACCCTCAAACAAATATTACAATGGAAAGGCACATATTTTACACAACAGATCAAAAGCTTCAAGAAACTTTAGCAATATATATTACTGACTCGAGAAATAAAGCTAAAACATGCAGATTTGGTGATTTACGAAATGAACTGATAAAAGACAGACTTGTGTGTGATGTTAATAATGATGCACTGAGAAAGATTTTGCTTTGAGACAGTGATTTAATGTTGAGCAAAGCCATAGAGATTTGTAAAATATATGAGCTTACAGAGAAGCATACGGATATGCTAAGACTGAAAAAAATGTGCATTCAGTGTCTGCTAGTGTGAAAGTTGATATTTGTACAGCAGAAAGTTAAGAAAAAAGAGAAATATAAACTGAATGGGACCACAACACCCAACCTTATTGTTAACTGTTGTAATTGTGGAGGCATGAATCTAAATGAGAGAAGTGCTTAGTTTTTGGCCAGCAATGTCACAAATGTAAAAAGTGGAATCATTTTGAAAGGCTTTGCAAGTCTAAGGTGGCATGTATTTTTATTAAAAGAGAGCATCCGAAGAAGCAAGTAGATCAAATAGAGAACTGTGAGCAAACTTTCTATGTTGATGGTGTCTCTGTGATTAATGAAACATTTAACACAGTAGATTATCAATGACAAATATTCTGAAATGCCCGGCATTGGAAGATAATTCAGCCAAATTAACTCAAAAACAACCAGTAGTGCAGTAACAATTCCTATTAGTCAAATCCTCATACAGTATATACAAGAACACTAAACTACCGTTGACGTGTTCCAGTTTAATGTAATACTAAAAACCAATACAAAATGCCATTAAAGCATTCAGGTTAAGCGCTTTCATATGATATGATGGACATCTTCAGAACCATAAATGAAAAAATACACATAACACTTAAATCTAAAGAGAAAGCGACATTATACTAAACTAACCAATCAAAACACATTTTTCGTATGAAGCCCATACTCGTCAACTTAAAGCAGAAGACAAGAGTTTTGTTTCATTCAGAAAAAAATATTAAAACTTTGTGTCCATAAAACTTTATTAAGATTAATTAAATATATAACAATCTTCTTCCCCTGTCCAGCAGGGACACAGGTGGGATCACAGGGGTGTATTTTCTGTTTCCCATCCAGTCATCCAGGTTCCTCTTAAAGAGGGCTAGACAGGTAATCTGCTTGACATGGAGAGGGAGATTATTCCACAGATGGGGGAGTCTTTGGGACACAAATCTATCCCACCAACAAGTTCTATTGATGTCACAGACCAGGTTAACACCTTGCATGTGGGTTGCGTGAGTGGAATTTGACTTACGGATATGCAGCAACTCCATCAAGGCTGGGTCTGAGATAGACTTGTATACCAGACACAGGTCACGTCTGAGCAGACTGTACGAGACTGATTTGAGGGATGGGGCTTTTAGCTTATCTGTATAGGATAGGTGTTTGAGACCTGGATTCTCCTGGTCAGGAATTTCTGTGGTTTCTTCAGCTGCTGCATGTGCTTGGCAAGGCACATACCGAAGGGGTTATTGTACTTGATAATAGGTCTGATAAGGGAGGAGTACAGGGATGTTATGGCCTCCTTGTTCTTGGATGAAATACCCTTATTTATGAGGTGGGCCATGTAGAAATTCTTCTATACAACAGAGGCAATGTGGTGGTTAAAAGTCAGGTTGCAATCAACCTGGGTGCCCAAGTACCCTCATGACTGACTGTGTGCTTAGTACATTGCTATTAATGTGATAATTAGTGGGGATGTAATTTTCCCCAAAGGGAATTATGATGCATTTCTTGGCATTCAGTTTGAGGCCATGCTTCTGGCAGCATTCATTAGTTTGGGTAAGGCCCTCTTGGAGGATATTTGCATCACTAGGGGCATTTAAGACAGTGCCCAGCTTGTAGTCATCTGCAAACTTGGTCAACCACAGACAGCTGGTTTTAGCTTGCACCTCAAAAAAGTATATTCCAAACAGTAGAGGCCCCAAGACCGATCCTTGGGGTACACCACTCATTATGGGTCTACAACTAGAGGTGGTGTCACCTATTTTGACTGAGTGTGTACTATCAGTGAGCCACTTAGTTACCCATCTGGTAAGATATGGGTTGATGCCTAGCTGGAAGAGTTTATTTATAATGCCAGAGTGGGGAATAGTGCTGAAAGCTTTGGCTAGGTCAAGGTAGGTGGTGTGCACCATCTTCCCCTCGTCCATGACTTTGGTGACTGTTTCGAAGAAGCCGATCAAGTTTAAAAGGCATGATCTCCCTTTGACAAAACCAAACTGTGTGGGGTCAAACGTTTGGAGGTTGTCAATGTACTTGTTTATAAGATCCACAGTGATGCATTCCATGGCCTTGCAAATTAGGATAGTTAGGCTGATGGGCCTACAATTGCCTGGCTCAGTGTATGCTCCACCTTTGTGTAGAGGGATGACAGTGGATGTCCTCCATTCATCTGGGATGAACCTGGTGCTCAGGCTTTGGTTGAATAGGTTACCTGATGGAGCTGAGAGCTCAAGTCTGAGTTCATGTGGGATACAGCCAGGGATGTTAATGGGTCCCATGGAGACTGTATTTTTTTGGCTTTGAGAGGGCATTAAAGATCTGCTCCATGGTGATGAGGGGAGGGGGCAGGTGCTGGGGATGTCCTAGTTTACTGATGGAGGGACAGGGGGTAAAGTTTTCACTGAACTTGTCTGTCTGCAGGTTGTCTATATCTATGGCATTTGTGTATGCAGTGTTATTGACCACCAGTTCAGAGCAGATTTGGGTGTTACCTTTGAGACTGCGGACATATGTGAAGACGGTCTTGTGATTGTCCTTAGTGGATGTGGCCAATTTGGATGCAAAGTTAGCCTTAGAAGATTTCACCAATGACTATATTTGCATGATCAGACGGAGAGATTCCTTCCAACTTGAAACCTGATCCTTCTTGGTCATGGACAGCATTTTTTTCCTTTTTGTTGTAGAGTAGTATTTTAGAATTTAAGTATATTTTAGTATTTAGTATTTAATTTAACATTTATTTAAAACCTTTAATATTAGTATTTGACCTAATATAATTTGCAAGTGGTTCCATGACTAAATCAAATAATAATGGTGATAGAGGACATCCTTGTTTGATGCCTTTCATAATTGTTATTTATTTGGATGTATATGATCCAATTTTTATAAAACAAAGGATTTCTCATAAAGAAATTTAATAAGATGGATAAAATTATTTGAGAAATGATATTCCTCCGAAACAGATAGTAAATAGTCCCAATGACTGAGTTAAAGGTGCAATTAACATCTAAATTCACCAAAGTTGAGTTCCCATTTGTAATATTAACATAATCTATAATAGTAATTATTCTTTTATATTATTATAAGAATTACTATTCATTATGAAACATGTTTGACCTTCATTTATCAACATGGGTAGAGAATGCTTAATCCTATTCGCCTATATTGCCATGAATATTTTATAGTCAGCGTGAGCATTTTGTTGTATCTTTATCAGATTTTAAAATAGAAAAAATAGATTATATTTCCAAGATGGATGGACCTTTGATAATCCTTTAAAATGAAAATACTTTCAACAACATCGCCAAAGCTTCTTTAAGCATTAATTTGTATACTTATGGTAAAATACTATCATTACCAGGGACTTTATTAAGTTTTTTTATCATTTGAAATTTAAGCTCAGTCATTGAAATACCTTTGTCAATTAATTTAACCTGATCTTTTGATAGTTTATTTTTAATATGCTTTTTTTATAAAATTGTATCTTGTGATTCTATAACTGGATTGTATTGATTAATTTTATGATAGTGAATTTTAAATGCCTCTAATATATCTTGTAGTTCTATAACCTCCTTCTTACTACTTGGAATATAAACTTCTTTAATATAATTAGACTCCATGATCATCTCTGATCTAATTGCTAGTGTATGTTGACTCTTAAGATTCAAGGAATAAGAATTCATCTTAATCTTTTCTAGATTTATCCTGGTTTTGTGTTGTAAGATTCCTAAATATTTTTATTTGACCTATCAAGTTCTTCTATTAAACTTTTATTACCTTTTTGTATATCTACTTTAAGTTTATTTATTTTCCTTGTAAATCTATTAATTCTTTATCCAATTGTTTTTCTTATTTAAATACCAACATATAATTTTACTATATAAATATGCTTTTAGAGAATCCCTTACAAATATGTTTGATATAGCTTCAACTCTATTTAAATTTATAAAACTTTGAACTTTTTCATTAAAAAAAATACATAAACTCTTTTAGATTAGTTGTATATGCTGGTATTCTAACAACAGAAAATGATATTCATAGCATTTACCATAATTTTAAATGTAATTGAATTATGGTCTGACAATGGGAAAGAATCTACTTTACCTTTATCTAGTCTTGTTGCTAAATCATTTGAAACATATGTTCTATCTGTTCTAAGATTGTGTACTATGTCTGTGAACAATGTGTAAAAAGTAATGAATTTGACTCAGAAAATTCATTTATGTCTTTGAAATTAAATACTTGTATAAATTCTGTTAAAATCTTAGCTGATGCAGGTTTCCTATGTTTATTGATGGCATTGGTATCTTTATGACTCAATATACAGTTAAAGTTACCAGCTTGAATAATATTTCCTTTTCAGAACTCTAATATCTCTTCAGGTTGACGTTTAACAACTTTTGCTCCTAATCCATTAAAGTATACTGTATATTTTCCCATTTATTTTACAGTCATTTAATAAAAATTCCTTTCTTGTCATTATATTTATTTAGAATTTTAGGTATTTACTAGCGAGTACAGAATAATAATGTGCATTAAAACTGTCAACATCTTCTTGTATTAAATGTGTTTCTTGTAAAAAGATAACTTGAGCTTTAAACATCCTTAGGTATTTATTTAAGTTACCCCTCTTACAAACATTGTTTAAACACCATTAACGGTAATGGAAATACACTTCATAAATGTCTTGTTATATTGAAAGAATATCAACTCATTGGTTTCTCACAACTAATATATCACTTCTATAAAATTTGAATTGTTTATAGATGTCTAAATATAACATTTTCTGAGTTGTTAGTTAAACCTGTTCTATTATTAATAGTAGACACCAGATAACAGGCTATTATATTGTGAAATGCTAAACATAAACTTAATTTATATCCTTCACCCTCCATGGAGTTTAATTCTTCTAGTTTGAATAGTAACCCAAACCAAATGTACCTTCTAACCACCACTATCTAAAACAAACTTCTCTCTGCTACTATTTCAAAATGTATGTTATACAAAAGGTTAATTAATATATTGTCATAAGATACATTATTACATTCTGCTATTGCTTTAACAAATATAGATCAGGAATCATCCCACAAAATAATAAATTATCCTAGAACTAACTAATGGTACTATTAACAGATTACTCTCCTAAATGATTACAATTCCAAAATTCTACATTAATTACTATGTTTCAAATAATCAAATTATAACACAGAACCATCCATTTTCTAAATTAAGATGTAACACACAATATTTTATGAACTGTGAATATTCAATTCATTCAATAGATGTATATTCAGTCTGTGGATATATACGTCTTTAAAATATGCATATTATACATGTGACTTTAATATTTCAAATATTAAAGTATTTTATAAATCACTTTAAATGACAAAATTTATTACTTTATGTATAAACTTAATAAAGTCCCTATTAATTGGCTATCAGCATTAGAGAACAATAGGACGATTCTCATATAGCAATTATTCAAATGAGTATAGAATGTATTGTTTCATTTGTGAAAAGAACTTCCTCACTTCTAGTTTTAATTAATAGATTATGTATAGTGTATTCATTTCACATTTTAAAAATCACATAATCTCTATATACCGTTTATCAACATTGTGTATAAAGTTGCATTTTTCAAGGGTTAATCTACCTAAAACAGTAACTGCACCATGAACTGCAAGCTAAGTGCAATATCAGTCCACATTTCAGGATCTAAGTGTGTTTCATGTCCTACAAACATATTACATACATTATCTGCCAATAAAAATATTAGCAAATTTCTATTGTTATGAGCAGTAACTTTTAGCCCTCTTCTCCATTTTATTATGCATCCACTAAGTATAGAATATATTTTCATCTGCTGGTTTAAAATGACGTTTTCTTCTCTCTGCTGATTCTTTGCCCCTTAATTGTTAAATATAAAAAGTTGTTGCACACATGTGGTGACCTCATTGTCATTTTATTTCTATTTGTCCAATGGTGTATTCATTATAATACAGACATACATCAACAGAGATTATAAAACTGAATTCATATTTCATTTACAGTGACCTCTATTTAAATAGCTTGCTCGTGTTATACATTCATCCCATGTGTATACTAAGCTTGTGCAACAAATGGTTCTTGACTTTAATAACTAATGCCCTGAGGAAGAAGTCACCCTCCCAAAAAATACAGGATGAAATCAAAGAAGTGAAGAGGTAAAAAGCAAATTAATTTAAACTTAATGCGAGGTTACAGGTTGACAATATATTATATTTTATGTTATTAAAGGTGTAAAATACTTGCCCTGTTTTACTTTAGAATAATATTAACATGAGGTCTGTTTTATTAAAATCAGTCCATTTTTCTTCAAGGGCACAATAATACATTAATTTAACCCTTAACCTTCTCACTAGATGTCATTAAAATGTCCTTCCTCGCTTACTCTTTATCTCTCCTTCCCTCACCCTTCACGAAGAGTTGCAGGAAACACTAATCACGTGACCTTGGTGGGAAGAGTAAGTAAATAAAAAGAGACTAAAGAAGAAATTATCTAGTTAGTGCTGGACAAGATCCAATAAGAAAGTTCTTCTTTTCAATGCACCTCCACAAAACCCTGATCCCCAATACCCAACTTTACATAAAAATAAGTAAGAAGATGAAAAAAGAGAAAAACAATCATCAGACCTGCTCATTCACTAGTCTCATTACCAACCCTTTGACTGTCAATCCAAAACGACGGGAAAAAAATAACTCTAACAAGGAGCGTAATCATGCACAAGGATTAATATTTCAAACAACTGTGAGCATCCCTGCATTGCCAAAATGTTCTTACACTACACAACATGCCAAGGGAGATGCCAGTGCCCCCCCCATAACATCCATTCCAACAGTACAACAAACCCTTACAACATACCAAACATTATTCACTCTAAATTAAGCTAGAATCCTAAGCAAACTACCCCAACCCAATACAGAACAAAGAAATGAAAAAATAATAAACAAAGAAATAGAAAGATCTCAGCAGATGACATAGTTCCAACAGAAATTAACATAACTTATTCATAGTAAAATCTGATAAACATTGTGAAAGAATTTTAACTAATTTAATACTTAAAACATGTTAATTATGTTTATTAAATCAAAAACATTTTTATTACTTGTTTAGTTAAATTAGTTATTCAAGCTTTTAAGCAACTAATATATAATCATCAAATACGCTAGTTATTTATGAATACTTAACAAGGAATGGTATATTTACTTATTACATTAAATTATTGATAGTGTTAAGTTTTTTAGTAATATGATTATTAAATCAAGTGATATAAGTTAAATATTTAGCATGACTTATTTTCTCGTTGTTAAGTATTTTATTGTAGTAAAAACTTTAGTAGATTTATAAGAATAACTAAAACTTATTTACCTTATACAGGTGTGTATCCATGTTTCCTTCTGTGCCTTCAGATTTAATTTGAAAAAGACAAGGCCCATCTAAAGCAACAATAACTGTCTTGATATATTAAAGTTGAATAAAATTATATTTTACTTTAAAAGTCATTTGCCTTTTAGTTTCTTTTTCTTCTCGTTGACTTAACATCCATTTGTCTCTGCTCCTCTCTTCAAGGAACTGTTATTCCAGGTCATTTCCTCAATTTGATCTAGAATTTGTTTTTAAAAATGTCATAACAGTTTCTGAGTTTTCAAATGTTTTGATTTCATCCTGAAGAAATATTTTTAATCTAGCAGGAAATAGCAGATGTACTTTAATCAGGCCCTTCTTTAGTTCTTTGAAGAGTAGCAGAAATCCCTTTCTTTTTGACATTTTTGCTGTGGAGTAGCAATTATCAAATCTTATTATGTTGTCATTTATTTTAATTAGACAATTAATCCACGATGCGTTTAATATCAATTCTTTGTCCTGAAAAGAATCTAACAATTACAGACCTTGGTGGAGAATTATTTTTCGATGAAGGAGCAGTCAGGGACCTATTTGCTCTTTTGATACGAAAGGACATGGATTCAGGAACGTTTAATGTTTTTGGAAGCCAAGATGTAAGGAAGTTTACCATATTGTCACCTTCAAACTTCTATGGCACACCATAAATTTGGATATTATTTCTTCTTTATCTGTTTTCTAAGTCATCAGTTTTGTTTAACAGTAAAGTATTTAGTTTCAGTAGAAACTCTGTGTTATGCTCTCCTTCCTTCATCCTTCCTTCTATATTATTCAGAGCATCTTCTATTCTTGAGATCTGAGTTTTCTGCTGTTTTAATATATCATGTAGTTGTTCTATTTGTTTTGTACATTTCCCTTGAGGTTGTCTGGTTTATTATCCATTTTGCCCATTTATATTGAAAGCTCTTGTATATTTGCAAGAAGTGACTGCAGTTCCTTTTTATTGATAAGTCCTGTGAGTTAGCCTGTAGCTGACTTATTTCAAAGTTGTAAATATAAAACTTTCTGAAGAAATGTTGACAGGAAAAATGTTAATATATAAAGATTTTTCCAGACAGTATCCTTCAATGTTGTTGTTGTGTCTTTCGGCTTTTCCCGGTTAGGGGTCGCCACAGCGGAACTCCGGTCCGCTGATGATTGGCAGTTGATTTTTACATGCTGAGTTGCCAGCCCTAATGCACAACCTTCAACAAAGGTACACCCATTCACACATGTCTCCATGCAGAAGACGCTCTAGCTGAGAGTCGAACCGGACAGCGTCTTACTGTGAGGCGACATGATGCAAAATAAAAATCCCATCTGAAGATAGTATTTAGGATGTCATAAAATTACAACTTCCTGCCAGAAAAATGATTCAAATAGCAGAGCAGAAGAATTATGCTGCTAGCCCCTCACCATATTGGCCACACCCCTTAACAGAGTTCTCCATTCTTGTAGCACAAAGCTTTATGGTTAAACAGTGACCCTGTTTCTAAACAACCAAAAGGTCACGTTTCAGGTTGTTTAGAAAGCATGCTGCAATATTATCAGGGCCCATCAATGCAGTGCTATTGGCCTTGGAGACTGCATGTATGACTTCCTCCCTGTTGATAGCTGGGTGGTATTGTTTGATGGGGGTGGCCATTGGAGTTTGCGGGTTAAAACTGGGTCTGAATTTGTCAGCCAGCTGATTTTCTATATCTTCCATCTCTGTAAAGTTAGCTCCATTTACAATCAGTTTCACACATTATTGTCGGCTGCCTTTGAGTTTTCAGATATAGATAAAGAAAGCCTAATGGTTGTCCTTTGCTTGAAAGGCTATCTTTACCTCCAGTCTGGCTTTAGTAATCTTAATTTGTGTTTTTATCATGCTGGGTTTAGCACTTGCTAATCTTGGCTGCAACTTTTTTTTTCTTTTGTTCTACAACCTGTTTATGTTTGGATTCCTCCAGGGTGTTTTTTTTTTAAATTAGTTCTAGGCTTATTTCTGGTAGGTACAACTGTCTTTGTGCATTTAGACAGGGCTTCCCTGAACAATTCTGCATAGGTAGCTGGGTTCTCTGGATTTAGGGTCTTGGCATATTGACAGGTTATCACTTGGTAATCGGAAGTTTGCCTTGTAGACATTCCTAAATGTTAACTGGTCAGCCAGGGTGACAGAATTTATTTATGTTTATTATGAAGGAAATAGCTTTGTGATCTGACCTTACCAGAGAAGACACTACACTGGGGGGGGGGGGGTATACCATTCTCCCATATTTGTGAGTACCAGGTTAAGTATGTTTGCACCCTTAGTTGGCATATGGAATATGTAGTCCAAGGTATAAGTGTTCACAAAGCCCAGAAATCCCTGGGCCTGTAAATTTGAAATCAGGTAAGTAGTTGAAGTCGTCAATGAAAATTGTATTGGACTGAATGGTGAGATCCTCCAGTAGGTCCAAGTGTGAGTTATGTGCTTCTTAGATCGTAGAAGGTGACCTATACCTTACAAGGATATTATATGGTTCTTTGCCTATGGAAATGTGGACAATGGAGAAACTCAAGCTCTTTGTCTTGTTGGACTTAAGAAGCATTACAGTAGAGAAAGTGTGTAACCCAACTAAAGGGCCTAACTACTTCAATTACCTAAATGAGCAGGGTTGCAAACATGATAATTGTTAAAGAAGAACTTAATACTTCTTAGATCATAAGAGATAATACATTTTTCTTTGGTAATAAAATGGAAAACATGATAATAAAAGCAAATTCACTGTGTGACATACAATTCCTATAAGATACTGTTCCATAGAGCTCCTTACATCCAACCACAACCCCTTCTCTCATTTTTTAACATTGGGTCAGGGTGTCACTTCAACAGCGACAATCGTCTAGAGCCAAGATTCATACCACTGAGCAGCTAGAGCTCCTTATTTAAGTTTAATTGCTGAGGGAAAAAAATATTACAGAAAAGTGTTAACATTTAAAAGAAAATGATAATTCTTGGGTTTAGAAACTGTTAGTCTGAGTAAAACTATGAGTAAAATTTAAACAGTCAAATTCAAATCAATAACTTGAAACTAATACCTTTTCCCTTCTTGGAAAGTAATGCAGCTTATATTATAACATAACATTTATATGCTTATATTCCAAACTATGCACTTTTATGTATAATTTCTACTATGTTTTACATTCATTAAGCAGATATCCTGAAAGCATTTCTATATAGGTTGCTAACAAAGTAGCAGTGCAAATGAAGGTACACACTAAATTTGTTATTAGATGTTGAAGCAATGAAATAAGACATACATTCTGGCTAAAGATATTTGATTTGCATAGAATTTCATCCATTAAGAATATTAATATTGTTCAGCTAGTTTAATCATCATCTGCTTTCGGCTTATCCCAGTTAAGGGTCGGCCATAATGGAACAATGGTCCGCAGAATGATTAGCAGTGGAATTTTACAGTGTCAAGTTGCCAGCCCGGCACCCAACCTTTCACAGAAGACACACACACTCACAGCTAGGGCCAATGTAGAGTGTCCAATCCACCTACAGCATGTCTTTGGGATGTGGGAGGAAACCTATGTGACCACAGGGAGAACATGCAGACTCCACACAGAAGGCACCCCGGCCGAGAATCGAACTGGAGAACCTCTTGCTGTGAGGTGGTAATGCTAACCACTGTACCACCATGGCCACCCATCATAGAGCTAGTTTAATAAAGAGTCAAATTGTAAGCAGAAGTGGTTAAAACAGATTTGTAGTTGGCATAATGATCTGCTGATTACAGTTCATCACTGGAGATCATTTGTTCCATAGTTGTACGTTACACTTCTTGTCTGTGAAGGTGATAATATATTGATTCCTGTTGTAAATGTCATGTGATTTTGAAAACCAACAGATAAACTGATGCTTCCATAAAGACACTATCTACATCTAATGATAAAAATTACAACAGGTAGGAGGGTGGGTATGCACCAAATACCATTGCTAAAGAGAGTAGAACTCTGTCTGACCTCACTGCAAATATCCAAAACCCCATACTTGCAGCATATTTTACCTCTCTTCCTTCAATTACCCATCCAAATAATCTTATACTTCCTATCCTCTGCCTTCCTTAGCTCTACTCACTCAATACCTATGCTTAGCAGCATTAACTAACACATTCCCACCACCAGGCAGGTGCATATGGACAGATACATCTGTCTGGCAAACTCTGTTTAGAATGCATCTTGTAATAAAAAACATTACAGTGGAAGCTGACAGTATTTTGGTAACTATTGATGTGGAATCCTTGTACACAGTGCTCCCTCACAATTACTGTATAACAGCAGCTATGGAGTCTTTTAAGAAACATAATCAGGGTACACAGGCACAACTGCAAAGGTTAAGCAAGCTCATTAATCTTGTACTGGACTTCAATTTCTTTACTTTCAATGGCAAACACTACAAACAAAAAACTGGTATAGCAATGGGGGCTGCCATGGCTCCCAGCATAGCTAACATAGCCCTGGGCAAATGGGAGGAGGACTTTGTGTTAAACAACATAGACTACATGCAGCATATCACATGCTATTTACGTTTTAGTGACAATGTCTTTATTGTGTGGGAAGGTGACACCTTGCAGCTTGGAGATTTTATCACTTACCTCAATCAAACAACCCCCTTCCTGAAGTTTACCTCTTCCCATAGCTGTACTTCAACCACTTTCTTAGATATGCAGATTTCCAATGACACCAACAATAACAGAATCACCACTGATCTATTCAGAAAACCAACGAGGGTTAACTTATTACTCCACAGTAAAAGTCTACATCCTACAAAAACCAAGTATAATGTAGTGAAATCCCAAGGCTATAGATTAGCTCAAATTACCACAGAGATGGAACCATTTTTGAGAAACCTGGACAACTTAGAGAATGATTTTCTAGTGAGAGGCTATGAAAGTCAGATGTTAAAAAACATCCTGGAACCCATTATAGAACTGAAAAGAACTGAAGCACCTTCACTCAACCTCCCCAGTAGAAAAATGTTAAGTAATCCCACAGAGAATAACAAATGCAAAATAGCTGCATCCTGACATACACTTTGGATTATCACAGTATCAAAAATATTATTGAAGAAAACTGGGACATTGTCACAGGAAACCCTTTTCTGATTAACATCTTAGGTGAAGCCCCATCATTTGTTTATAGGAAGGCCAGGAATATTAGAGGTTTTGTTGAATTTAAACCTAGACCATGTGAGAAAAGCACTAAAAGATGTGAAACTAATTGTACATTTTGTATATTTATACAGCAAGGTGATAGCTTTTATTGCCCTTATTTAAAGAAGATCATTAAAACCAGTGCAGGGGGTGACTGTAACACTAAAAAGGTAATTTACAGGGCACAGTGCAATGAATGTGATGCATTCTATGTGGGCAAGACTGTAAATAAACTCAAGCGAAGGATTTCATGTCATCTGTCAGAAATCCGCTCTGGATGTAAAAATAATGCACTAGCCAAACACCTTTCTCTTCATAAAAGGCACACAGGTTTTAAGTTCCAGATCCTGGATCGCATAGACATGGGTGATCTTGAAGGAGACATCCCGAATATTCTGGAGAAACATGAACTCAACTGGCAATTAAAGCTGAACTCTTAGAAAGCCTGGACTAAACTAATACTGTTCAATTAAAAGTGCACTGGAACTTAAAAAATTGCCACATTGTTTACATGACTAATTGTATTTTATTTTATTTTTTTCTACAAATTGGTTTTAAATACCATTTTAAATCATTTGAAATTTAAGTATCATCATACATATATATTTTTTTATTTTTATTTTTTTTTTTCTGGTTCTCTTTTTTCCACTTTATTCAAATGATGGTAATAACAATACTAACTAATTATACAATTATATAGGGTTTTAGGGTTCTTGTACACAGACCTGAACAAGTCTAGAAGGACGAAAGTGATCTTTGTTAACAATAGGTTATGAAAATAGAAACTGATTTTTACATGCAAAATGTATATGCATATATGCATATATTTATATATAATTTTTGATCGCAAAATGAACTAAGGTTGATATATTTCCAGCCATGTAGTATATTACCTTGTATAAAAACTTAATAATTTGGTTAAATAAGATGTACCATTAAAGTACATTAGGGCTATATATTATTATGACAGCTACTAGGTAGGGCAGGGCCAGCTCGAATGTCACACTAATGGGGGAGGGATGTGAATTTAACATGTGTACCAATAACACTTTATTTTACAGCACAATAAACCACTCCCATGACTGATAAAAAGTATATATATATTTAGAAAGCTTGTGAGGAAATTACTACTCTATTTTTGTTTTACTTGGATCGCTTGTCTGTGTACTTAATAAAGGATTTTTGACTGGAAACAGACTGTCTGCCTTGCTTGGATTACTTTCGAATACTTAGTAATGCTGTAGAATTATATATTTTCTATTATTACTTTTTGACTTGACGAGTTTACGTTCGCTACTTCTTCTATTACTGTCTGATCTGATTAATATACAGTGATTAACTAGAAATATATGGACTGAAAATCTTCCACACAGAGAAGTTTCTTACACTGTTCCATATAGAATCTTTGCTAGCAATACATCTAAGGAGGTAATAGATTATGTAGAAATCATCAAAAATTTTACATTTCAATTCAGAAACACATAATAAAATTTTTTGTTTCTCACTTTAATGTGTTAGCATAGAAAATGTTGAGTTAGTGAAAAAGAGTTAAAATATAATGTTAACAGACCCCATTTTAAATAAGCTTCTGTTTAAAGTTCCTTTAGTATAATTTTACAAAGGACAAACTATTGATGACATGCTCAATAACAGCTATTCTGTTATGTCTTCTAACAGTATGTGTTCTTCTGTAGCAGGTATTGAGGGCACTGTCTCACATGATAAATGTTCAATCTATCTGTTGGCGGACAAAACATTTTTAAAAATTAACAATAAGAAGGTCAATGTGAATGGACATTATATTTATTGAATGGGTGGTGTTATTTATGATGCGTCTTGCCCTTCTAGACCGTTTCAGAGAGGGGAAGCCAAGAGGGTTTTTAATACAGGATTGAATGAAGGTAGAAACATCAGAAATCAGGATATGACTATATTTTTTGAAAACCATGAGAGTTATATTAATGGTCTAAGGTCCACAATACTGGTACATATTGACTGGCAGGCTAGATATGGTAACTGATTTACAATATAAAAGTGAATATTTAGTTTAAAATTTAATACAATGGTACCAAATGGTTTATATGAGGGATGAAAATTGGAAAGACTTTTTGAAATTGTAATTTTTTTAATGAATACCTGTTTTTAATTGTGGTGTCATTGATTACAATTTCCTGCTTTTGATGTCATAGATTAGTAACATTGATAGAGCATTTTTATCTTCCTTGGAAGGCTTTTTAGGCAAAGCCACCAGGGGAATAAACATTTCTTTTCCCAGAAGTCATGGCTGTTATTTTTTTCATCCACTGATATAATAGTTTAATAATCATGGCTTACAATTGTGAATATATTTATAGGTTGTTTGCTGGGTTAACAAGACCTGCAACATCTTCTAATAAATGGTCTTGAACTGGAACATTTTAAACAGTTTTTTTTTTTTTGCATCAGTACAGCAATAAAAATGCAGTTTTTCTTGCAAAAATTTGTTTCAATTACTGCCCCAGTCCAATAAGTATATCAGAATTGGCCAGACTATAGCTACATTTTGTCCCGGTCCCCTTCAATAAACACACATCACACCAAATGACATTTGGCAACCTTTATTAAACTTCCATAACATAGCTTTGATAACCAACATTTATTAATTACAACTGAACATAGCATATTTTATTTAATCACAGCATACACATCCATGTAATGTTAATCAGGACAGCGTACCTACTCGTCCTGCCCCAGTAAGCAGCATCCATTCCTCTGCTCATTTACTTATGAAGCAGCGTCCAACAACTCACTTCTATCCCATTTATTGAATTACCCATCTAACCAAATAATTCAGGAAGACTTGACCTTCCTGACCCTGTAAGCAGCGTCCATACCTCTACTCACTTAATTTACTTATGAAGCAGCGTCCAACAACTCACTTCTATCCCATTTATTGAATTAACCATTTAACCAAATAATTCTGGAAGACTTGACCTTCCTGACCCTGTAAGCAGCGTCCATACCTCTACTCACTTACTTTACTTATGAAGCAGCGTCCCAAACTCACTTCATACGCTATTTATTGAATTACACTTCCATCCAAATAAGCATCCTTTCCTCCGCTTGCTTATTTATTTAACAAGCAGCCTCCATCTGCTCACTTTCCTTTCCCAAATCCTTGAAATGAATGTCCAAAGACCAGAGGGGGAACAGAAGAGGGCAAGCCTGTCCTTCTTCTCCATCCACCAGCCTGACCAGGCTGTTCCCCCTCTTCCTACCAGAATTTCGACAACCTAACCACCCATCCCACAAGAAAGGGGTGGTTCCACCAAACATCATTTGGTGTACCCATCTTCTCTAAACCCAAGTGTATCCTTATCAGCAATCCAAACCTGTTATATGATCACAAAACCGCCACTTGACTAAGTTAACCAGTGATCCCTTTCCCCATATATTTGCATCATTAAATTCTCACTCATTCAAACCACTAATATTAACCTTGTAATATGCCCTGATACATTACCTGCCCTAAACAACAGCAAAACATGAAACCCAATGCCACGTGAAACCATACAAGGACAATTGTCTACCATCATCCTAACAGCCCTATATCATGAAGTCCAAAAGCAATCCCATTATCCTTCCAACATCCAGTACAAGCATAGTACCAAATGACCACCCTACCCTTTGATGACCCTCAAAATCCTTTAAAATTATTAAATACAGTCATAACAAATGGCACAGAAATTGTAACCCCTTGACTCCATATGTACCCACAATCCGCCATCCTTCCAACATCCAGTACAAGCATAGAACCTAATGACCACCCTAGCCTTTGCTTGAACTCCATATCCCAACACCCAAAAAAAAAAAAAAAAAAACATGTTCACAATCGGCAGGACTGTCCATCTTCCCCCGTCACCCTCCTGATTATCTTGTGACTGCAGAGAAGAAAAAAACACAGACCAACAACCTCATATTCAGCTGCACTGCCAGCAACCTGACTCCTTCCATACTGCTCCATTAATCGACACCCTCAGCTTCCGCTCTCATCTGTCAAGTCCAGTTCTTCTGTCCCCGAAATAATACCCACTCTGCATGTCCCCATCTGCACTCAGCGTGATCTGTAAAATAAAAGACTGTAAGTCACCAAATACATATAACCAATTAATGACCATCATGCAGCACCCATGCACATCTCATTCATCAACTACATAAAAGCAGCCACTAACAAATGAAAAAACACCCTGATAATTAATACGTCCTAACAAAGATCCCCATAAGATTTCCTCCCACCTCACATAGTAATGATTGAGCAGATAGCCCTGCAAAACAAAACAAACATTGCATTAAAATCTTAACTATAATTTGAATTAACACTCTTCTAGCAATTAATGAGTTCTCAACCACATTAACAACTAGGTAAGGAAAATTAAAACCATCCCAAGTCCTGCTATACAGCCCATTACCAAACCAGAGATGCAAATTCCCCATATGGCTTCACCTATGTGCCCTTCAGACAAGGACAACATCCACCCCTGTCCATCTCAACTAAGCAAGATGCACTGCACCCTGGATTGTGGAATCTCACTTACCTAAATCTGGCTAAGTTATGAAAACCGTAGGATCATTAGCCTAGAACCAGCCCAAGTACAGAATACAGTAAACTTGTTACTGCACTATTTACCACAGCGCCACCCAGCATCCCCAAGCAGCATCCCCTATCTTCCAAGTCCTATACCTATGATTGTAACATGTCCACCCCACCTGCAAGAACCCCAGACCCCTCATAAAATTCCCCAACCATGCTTAACACAGCCCCAAAGATACACCCTTTCCACTTGCCGACACAGTCCCAAACCAGCCCAGAACCTAACATACCTTAATGAACAGCAAGTAAAATAGGATTCCCTGTGACCTCATTGTGCACAACCCCAACCACCGACACATCCAGCCCTCAACTTTCAACAGACCAACCACTGATACTTACTTTGCACTCCCCCACTTGAACACCTTTGTGCGCCATTCTCTCGATGGAGACAGCCACCAGTACCTGCACTTCCACCTGTGACCCACTTCCTTCAGGTCACTGACTGATGTCCATTCTGCTCTTCTTCTGTTATTGAACTGATGGACTGATGGACTGATGTCCATTCTGCTCTTCCCCACCTCAGATCATCACAGTAATCTGCCAGAAATGCATGCTCTTTTCGCGGAAAAGAACAAAATTAAGAAGTAATGTCTGGACATGCTGTGAAAATCTGGACAGTTTCGAGGTATGCTCAGGACACATTATCAAAGAAAAAACCTGCACACTCCCCTTCAGCTGACAAATAGCACCACACCATGCATGGGTGGCAGCAGCCGTTACTCTCTGTTATTGACTCTACCACACCTGAGGACAACCCCCAAGTCATCGTAAACAATCCCCAAACCTGCTTCACTCCACCCCTCACATACCTCATCCTCACTTATCTGCACACTACTCACCAACCACACTGACTCTGACATGCCATAATGAGGCCCTAATAAGGTATCATTACCTACGACCTCATCACACAACCCTCCAACTGCAAGACCATTCATGCAAGCAGAATCTTCACATTGCCAGTCCACTTCCTTCAGGCAATTGATTGATACCCGCTCTGCACTTCCCCATCTGTGACCTCATTGCACACAACTCCAGTGGCCAGGACATCCACTGCAGCTGCAGTCCATCACTGTCCAAGTCAACTACCTTCAGGCCTCTGACTGATACCCAATCTGCACTACGCCACCTGCAAAAGAGAAGAAAACTGTAAATCCTCTGCACACATAAATTAAAACTTCTTAATGACAACCTTAGCAGCCACCAAGGGCCTACTGTGTTCCAACTGCACAGCTGCTATCCTGCCCCACCTTCCTTATCCTCAGTAGCCAAGAACCGCTGTCTTCCCCTAGCAAATTCTGCCAACCCAGGAAGGAATGTACCACCACCAAACACATTTATAACAAAGCAGCCGTAACTGAAGCTATGCTTCCAATAACCCTATCAAATACCTAATGTAAATTTTACTACCACTCGAGTTATGTTACAACTAAACCCCACACATGACATATCAATATCAACACACCAGGGTAACCTTGTGATTCCATACCACATCAATTAGCGGACTGTATAGGCCAAGATAACTTATATTGTAAAACCATCTGCCTAACTCTCAACCTACCATCTCCAAGTGAGGAACACTAGCCACCATAATGTAGAACAAATGGACAAAATGCAGAACACCTACTAATAGCTTACTAACAGTTAAACTAAGAAGATAACTTCACCCAGCCCTGATCTAATTCTCTTGCTGTGTCACCCCAACGGGCATGCAGGTCACCCAGCTGATAATGCCTATCCAGACTTCTGCAGGTTATTTGGCCTATACCACACCAGGTGATCACAGGAAAGTTAAGACAAAAAGACAGAGAGCTGATGAGTCCCAAATGGTTTTAAAATTACAAAACTATATAAATGTTTACTGATTTGCTGGAATTCGGAGTTAGTTGTCTGGAGAAAATATAGCCAACATATGCTGTCAAGTGTCTTCATAAATTATTCAGTTGATTTTCTTCTGGTCCTAAGTAAGCTCATATAGCCCTTTTTACTTAAGCCAAATTATACCAAAATTAAACTACTGCAAATGCCAGACCTCAAAAGTATATTTGAGCACTTTCAGTTTACTTGTAATACCTCCTCCCTCAGAACACAGTTTTAACAAAACATCTAAAACATAAAATTGTCTTTGTTTCACCCAGCCCTAACCTTCACCGTACATATACGGTGATCTACTTTCAGCCACGGGTGCCTCACAGCTAGAGAGTACTTGAAAAGCCTACCAAAAGGCCTGCAAGCAACAGAGACAGTAAGGTACGGCTACCCCCCCCCACTGAGACTACCATGCCTCGCCATGAGGACCACCACATAACCGAGCTGCAAAGTTGACATCATCACCACGAGAACTCCACTAAACCCACACTCCCCCAACCCTGAACTCTGTACTCTGGCCCTGCAGCCTGCAGATCATGTTCCCACATGCCTCCAGCCCATACCTCTCAACCTCTTAAGAGCTATAAATCTGAACAAAAGCCACGACTAGTGCGGCAGAAAGGTCCAAATCAGGACAGATGCCGATAATGTTTTTACAAACTTAGTAAGTTGCTGAAATAACAAACCTCACAATATCCCAAAATTTCTGTAGAGTACCATTTAAAACTGAAATACTTAGTATGGACGTCCAAAACCCAATAGCACAATGGACGACTAAGATTATGAGGCCAAATCTGGACCTTAAGCAGAAGTTTGTATAATCATCATAAAGGCGGGACAAAGGCTCTCCCATTTTCCCTCCAAAATCTTTCCATTGTTTTTTTTTTTTTCCTCCAAAACCTGCCACCCCAACAGTGGGGGGCCATCGCAGCCTGTACAAACCTTGAGCCCACCAGCCCAGTCGACCGCAGTCTGGCACTGCAATCACACCTCTCAGACAAGAACCCGGACCTAGCACAACCAAAAGCAGGACAAAACAGCCAACCCCCACCATTTTTTCTCTTTAACCTTTGCTCCCCAAAACCCAGAAAGTGGATGAACACCCAGTCCTCCATAGCATGAATTCCCAAAGGACTTGAAGTCTACACTGAAATCCTCCATTGTGTGAATGGGACATACCACCTACGAGGCAAACTGGACATTCTGCGTCCCCGCACCCCCTGCCCAATAGTACCAGAAATGGCAAAACCATGGAGATAACAGTGTTCACACCAACCTACGAAAGAAGAATCACACCAGAGTATGCTTAGCACATAGTTACACTTCCCAGGCACAACGACCATAGACACTGCTTATTCCAAATGCGCTACCAATGAACCAAGGAGGACAATATCAGAGCAGTGCGAAAAGAAAGGTTTTATAATCCCCCACCGCCATTGTGCCTGGGCCTATTCCCCTCTCCCCACAGCCAGTAGCAAACATCAACGCCACCAAGCCAGCGAAACACTAACCATCAGCGGGGCCCACCAAAGAAGTCAACATGAAAATCAAAACCTCACAAAGCCAGCGGCACACTAATCCACCAAAGAACCAACCGAAGAGGACACCACAAAAGTCCCAGCCTCACACAAAAGTATCGGGCATTTCCAAACCACTCAGAAGCTCCAGGAATGCAAGCATAACAACAAACGTGGAGGGGATGCCATTTTACCCACACAGAGATTACAATAAATGGAATCACTGCCTCAATGGCCCACCACCCAAGGCCCCCACGGTCAAACTATCAAAATATATCCTACCTCACTTAAACCTTCAGCCATGAGCAGGTAATGCACACCACCCCTCATCCAGCACATAACACCCGTCACAAAGAAACTGCCAAAACAACAACTTTCCTTAAAGTTAGCCTCACCCACACACAACTACTCTGGCAACACAATGATATTCTGTTTATTAACCTCAATAACCTTCTAATCTAATAATAAGTAGCAGCCATACCATCAGATCCACCTCACCCAGATCTTTGCTGTTTACCCACTTTACCCTGCTCGTCCAAGGCCTACCTGCCCAATGGTACCTCCTGGTCATTAGGGATGTAACTTGCAGTAGCAAGTTCACGCCAAAATGTGGTTACTTACCCAGCTACACTTGTCTATACACCTTAAGCCCCTCCCCACCTTTACCTCATTTCCTCCCAATCATTCTCCCTATATTTAACCATTTCATCAACTCAACCCTTTTAACTCCAACTATTATATTTATCTAACCCCCCTTATAAAGATGTCCCTGGACATATTGGATTGTTGCCAAACCTCATTTGTCAGGGACAGATCGATACATCATTTCCTTTAATGAATCAGACAACAGCTACAGTTATCAGCAGTGTGCCATCACAGTGCTGCAGTAATTTATGCACAGTAACTTACAGCATCTGCAAGTAACTTGCATGGCTCTGAACCTATGTGTTGAACTTTAGTAAAGGTTCCTGTGCATAGTTTAAAAAGACATAAATCATGTATTAAACTAGTTTTTGCTTGTCTTGGTTCAGCAGACAGAAAGTATGATTTAAAAACTGACTAGGGATCCGGGATTCTGTTACTGACCTTCCCGAGTCTTGGTGGCTAGTAGGCACTTGCCTAATAATGTCCAGAGGATCAGTATATGTGAACAAAGAGAAGTCTGCAAATTTATGTTGTATTTGTGTGTTGGATTTAGAGTGGCAGTGAACACCAGGTATTATGTGTTCCCAGCTTTGTATTCTGCTAATTGACAGAGGCATCCTATATTAATGACTGTGAGCTTCTTCTCTTTCAAAAGAGATAAAATATAATTGTGCCTTCCAGTCACTAAGACAGCATTGTCCAAAGAAAAGCTGCAATGTTTTAAGACTGAAATGCCAAATGTTATTGTGGACTTTAAAGCTTCAAGTAATGCTTGCTCACTCCCTGACACACATGCTGCCATGTCAAGGACATTCACATTCGCATCAGTGTTAATACTATTTGAAACACTTCACATTCATTCCCGTTTCTCGTCTTTATTAAAAATGTACATTTTTAGCCAATTCATCTAGGAAAGGAACTGTATTGGAATTACTTCTGAGCCTCTCAAAGCGTGAGTCCAAAGAGGTCTGCCATTGTTTTTCCTTACGCATTTTAGAATCCTTTCAATGTTTGTCAGAGGTACCATGCCACTGAGCATAATGTTCTTCTCCATAATATCTTGTGACATCTATTGCCCAGGTCTTAACAAAATGCATACCTTAGTCCTGAACTACTTGCAGATAGTTACTCAGAGGTACTTCCCCTGACTTGCTTGTAAAACTGCATATCTCCTTTTCTTCTTTAGAGGCTTGAAAGCAGCTCTGTCCACATCAGCTTGATTCAGGCAATCTGCATCTTGCAAGTGTGTAGAAAAAAGGTCGTAAATAGCTGAACACAGTAATGTATGTCTTATATAATGATAGGAAATATTCTGAAAAATAGTCATCTGAATAATCAGATACAACATATCAGTAAAAGATATGAACAAACAGCCACTGCAAAATCACAGCTGTGTGCTCCATGGGGATTGTATTTGTAGATCCAGGCCTCCTATGTAGAAACAAGAAATAGGACTATATCAGAAGGTGAGTAATTTATTCCATCAGATAAGATACTGTGTGTTAAGCTGTTTTAGTGGGCAGACATCGGAAGAGTTTCATTTCAAAGTATTGCTATACAAATAAATGTAAAGCTGATTCTACTGCAGTATAACAAAGAAACAGCCAAGTTAGAACTGCCTCATAATAGTCCCATACCCACTGGATAATTGCCATACATGTTCCAGCTCCTTATTCATGGCTCTTCTGGTTAAGTCCAGGTTTTTTCCATTTAGCTCTGTGGTGAAGTCCGAACTCTGTGACTGTACAACAAAGCTTATCACGCCTGTGTGTCTACAGTGACACTTGTCATTCTGGTGTGCACTGTCTACCTAACCAAAAAGAAGGGAGGAGAGCATGATTTGCTGTTTACAGTCGTTTGCATCAGTGCAAGTACTGTTCTAAACACCCTCATTCCATTTTATCATTTTACACGAAGAACAAAAACCTAAACCCCTTCAGTACCCACTTCCAAAAATGCTATGAAGTCAGCCAGTACTTGGATCTAGTACAAATACTTGCAGAGCACATATACAAACTTACTTGCTGAAAAGCTTACTGTGAACTTATTTGTAGAAACCTGCAAACACAAGCCTAAAACATACCTGTAGCAGCATGTAGTTAATATACATCACAGAAGTATGTGCAGAAAATGCAATAAAAGGTCAGTCAAAGCAGTGGCAGCAAACAAAAATTCAACAATGGACTCAATATCTTTTCTGCATCACACACGTCATTGCTGTCACTAAAATGCATTGACAAACAATTGATCTTATTAGACTATGCCTTTGGCTCTTATGACGTTAGCTCCCATTCTTAATGGCAGTAGGCACTCCTCGCTAAAGCTTGTAATGCCTCTAATCACGATTCTGCTGATACATTATTTCACGAGTTCTGTTTTCTCAGCATCCAACATAAACTTACCAAGGAAACAATGAAAAAAGTAGCAAAGTACCCTGAGGTACCCTTTTTTGAATAACCGCAGGGGCGGAAAAAGGTTAACAGCATCAGGATTGGTCCTGATGATGACATTTGCAATGTAGGAAAAAAGTTTAAATTGGGACTTTCTCAGTCAAAGCAAAATAAGAGCACATAGAGCATTTTCCATGTCGAATTCATTATATTCCTGTAAATGCGGTGCATTTGAGAGATAAACAAGGCCTAGGAATTGAATGCGCGCATAGTCAAGTTTACTAATATGTTATCCATAAGAACTGACAGTCCCCCTCCCACCCCAATCTCACAGTGTTACTCATAATTCAGTATTTGCTATTCAAAAAAAGGTCAGAAGCTTTCCTCATAATGTTTTTGAAAGAAGTAAAATATTTACTTGCTCAAGCCACATAGCAATCACCTCACAAGATTAGTTCTGCTGAAGTCATTTGACATATGTTTACATGGGAACCATAGAAATTAACTGCAACAATAAAGTAAAGACCTCCTGTTACCATCTGCCTTTCCATAGGTGTACAGTTTTATCACTGCCTTAAAGTAACAAAGTCCATGTCATATTTAACGGGTTCCTATCATGTAGTCGAACTTTTACGAGTTCAAACCTCATATGGTCGAGACCATAAGTTTGAATTTGTAAAAGTTCGAGTGTTTCAATGGAAATCTCCATAAGCGGTGGTTTCCATTTTGTTCAATGGGGTGCGATGTCGGAGTTGGTATATTTAAGTAGCGGGGGGTGGGTTGTGCAGGGGGTCTTGCCCCCTGTTTAAAACAGTTTATTTTGTTTTCCGTTTTTTTTTTTTTTTTTATCCATAGTCAAAGTTTTGTAACTTCGAACATAATGGTTCGAACATTACGTGTTCGAAGTTATAAGACTTTGACTATGTGATATAGACCCATATTTAACTATGTTACAGAATGGAAATTCCAGTTGGAATTTATGACAAAACACTTATTCATCCAGAGTTGACTGTTGTCTAAAATGCATGGAAGGAAAGAAAAGTAATACATCTTGTTGGGCAGAAGAAAAGGACAAGAAAAAAAAAAAACAAAGAAGAGTTACTCCTTGAAATATGCAAATTCATTTTATATTCAACTTATGTGGTTAACTGGTGTGCGACTTGATAAAACACAGAGCGACCCTTTCACATGGCTGATGTCATTCCCTCTATTGCTGTATACTTATGAATGGTAATCATAACCCCATGGTTTGCACTTGCATAGCAGTTATCAACGAAGAGTCCTATAAAGTGGAATGCATACCAGTATGGTTGTTTAGTTGTCTCAGAATTTTTTCCTGAATGTTTCTGACATAAATACTAGTACTGTTTAGCAATGTATTCAACTTATTATTGCATGTGAAAGTATATATGGTTATTTTGTTAAACATTTATTTTTGTGTTTGAAATATGCTTTCATTTATTAAAGAAGGAAACAGTAAAGCACAGACTGTCATACAGACATTACACTTAACCCCTTTAATGCAAGTTGAAAAAGTGGGAATGCTTCTTCCTTCAAACTTTGGCTTTTGACTGGGTGTCTACTCTCTTTGGGTACTCATAAGTTCATAGGTTCATAGGTCGGTACTAGGCTATCGGCCCAAGGGCCTATACAAGCCTAGCCATAGCAATTCCCTGGATATTTCTTCCCACAATATTTACTTCCCTGGACCCCTGTCTAGCAGGGCGACTGACGTGATCCCCAGGGTGAATTTCCTTTCTCCCATCCAATCATCAAGGTTCCTTTTGAAGAGGGCCAAGGAGGTGCTCTGCTTGACATGTATGGGCAGTCTGTTCCAGAGTATGGGGATTCTCTGGGTCAGGAACCTATCCCTCCAGCATGTTTAGTTCATTGTGTTGACAAGGCTTACATCCCGGGAGTGTGTGGGTCTGAGGGATTGGGATTTCTTTAAGTGGATCATATCCAACTGCTCAGGGTTTGACATAACATTGTATGCTAAGCAGAGATCACCTCTGAGTAGATGATATGCCACAGAGTATAGCTGGAGATATTTTAGATGGGCGGCATAGGGTATCTGCTTTAGGCCTGTGATTCTTTTAGTGAGGTATTTCTGCGGCCTTTCCAGCTGTTGCAGATGTCTTGTGAGGTGCATACCAAATGGTGCATTGTACTCTATAATGGGTCTAATGTGGGATGAGTACAGTGGGACAATGATCTCCTTTTTTCTGGATGAAAAGCCCTTAGTGATGAGATGTGCCACATAGAAGGATTTCCTGACTGTTGTGTCGATGTGATTATCTAAGATGAGACCACTGTCCACCTGTGCCCCTAAGTCTCTCATCACACTTTCAGTGTTTAGTGTACTGCCACCTATATGATAATTCATGGGTACATGGTTTTCCCAAAGGGGATAACTATACATTTCTTGGCATTAAGCTTGAGACCATGGCTCTGGCACCAAGCATCTGTTTCTGTAAGGCCCTTTTGTAGGATATCCACATCATCTGAGGATTCAATAATGGCTCCCAGTTTGCAGTCATCTGTGGACTTTGTTAGCCAGAGTTCCTTAGTGTTGGCCTGTACTTCAGAGAAATAGATGCCAAACAAGAGTGGTCCCAGGACTGAACCCTGAAGTACTCCACTTGTCACTTGTCTGGAGCTGGAATTAGAGTCGGCTAGATTTGGAGTCGGCTACTTTTACAGTCTGGGTTCTGTCAGTAAGCCAGCTGGCAACCCATCGAGTAACATAGGGATTTATGCCCAGCTTATAGGTTCATAGGTTCATACTAGGCTATCTGCCCTAGAGCATTTATAAGCCTAGCCAGAGTGTGTTTGGCTTTCGCCACCCATTTTAAATTCATTTTGCTATGCCCTTTTTCGAGGTTAGTATACTGTGCCTCTGTCTAACAGTGACACAGAAGTGATACCCGGGGTTAACCTACGATCTCCCATCCACTCATCAAGATTCCTCTTGAAGAGAGTCAATGAGGGACTCTGCCTAACCTGGACTGGGATTTTATTCCAGAGTGAAGGGAGCCTCTGGGTTATGAATCTGTCCCTCCAGCATGTCCTATTTATTTCAGTGCTGAGGTTCAAGTCTCTCGAGCGCTTAGCTCGATGGGATTTGGATTTTCTGAGGTGCAGCATGTCCAAACTTAATAAACTTAGTAAGTTTATCTATGATTCCAGAGTGGGGGATGGTGTCAAAGGCCTTGGCGAGGTCCAGGTAGGCTGTGTGGAGTGCCTTACCCTTGTCCACAGCTCTCAAGACTGATTCAAAGAAGTCAATCAGGTTCAGGAGACAAGACTGGCCCTTCACGAACCCAAACTGGGTTAGGTCTAGTATTTGAAGGTTGCCAATGTCTTTGTTTATAAGTTCCATGATAATGCTTTTCATTGCCTCGCAGATCAGGCTTGTCAGACTGACGGGATGGTAGTTCCTGGGATCCAAGGTGGATCCCCCTTCTGCAGTGGGATAACTGCAGCTGTGCGCCACTCAGTGGGCACGAAGCCTGAGGTGAGGCTATGATTAAACATGACACTTAGGTGAGGGGCCAGTGCATTTTGTAGTTTGTTGTTCATGATGTCATCTGGTAACATGGATGCTGTATTCTTAGCTTTGGAGAGTGCGGCTTCTACCTGTGTGGCCATGATTACTGGAATTTGGCAATCTTTTGGTATTGAGATGGGCCCTTTAGGGGGTTAGGGGGGGGTGAAGTTGGCACTAAATCCATCTGCCAGGATATTGGCAATATCCTTGGGATCAGTATATTTAATGTCATTCTGTTGTAGCTCAAAGCAGATCTGAGTATTGCCATTTAGATTCTTGACATAACTAGAATGCCTTGTGGTTGTCTTTGAAGTCTTTGGTAATTTTATTTTCATAACTAGGTTTGGAGGATTTTATGAGGGATATCAGCTTCTTACTGAGGCTGGTAAGGCAGTTTTTTTGCATTCTGGGATTTTCCTCTTTTATGCAACAGTTTCTTTCTTCTGTTGTATAGTTTGTTTATGGCAGGGGACCACCAGATTGGCTTCCTTTTTATGGAGGAGACCATCTTGCTTCTATTTGGAATGGCATGATTCATGCACAAGTGGATGTGCTCGTACAGTGCCTTAGTGTACGATTCAGCAGTCAAACTTTCAGCTCCTGTCTGCATGGGTGTCAGATTTTCTTTCCTGCTTTCAGATTCCTAACATAGCTTAAAACCCAGTTTATTGCACACCTCCCATCTTTCCCTTCCTCCTTCTTAAAGGACAAGTAGTTGCATTA
>NC_056735.1:49681999-49716999 GCF_019279795.1 Protopterus annectens
TCTGTTATCTTATTGCTTTTCTTTAAGAGGGGCTCATATTTAAATGGGGAAAGTCTTGGTTCTAGTATGATCAGCATTTCAGAAAGCTGAACTGATAACCATTTGAGTTGGAAAGTCAGAAAGTCAGACACCCTCATACTTGGCTTAGTGTTATGACTGACAATACCAAAGTGGAATCTGGTCAGCATGAGGGATTTTGTATCCACCAAAGGCAAATTATGTTGAGCATTTCACATGGACAACTGTCGATAGCTGTCATGCAGATTCCCATATATATATATATATATATCTCACCAAGAGGATCAAGGGTCTCAAACAGATGCCATATGCTGCTCGGTTAAAAAAACTCCAGCTCTACTCAGTTGCATACCGCCTACTTCGAGGTGATCTATGCCTGACATACAAAGCTATGTCAAATCCAGAATTAATGGACATGCTCCACCTCAGTAAATCTAAATCCCTTAGAGCCACACGCTTGAGGGACTTGAACCTCAACACAGAAATAAATAGAACTAGCTGGAGGGACAGGTTCATAACCCAGAGGCTCCCTTCGCTCTGGAATAGAATTCCAGTTCATGTGAGGCAGAGCACCTCACTGAATCTCTTCAAGAAGAATCTCGATAGGTGGATGGGGGATTGTAGGTTTGTCCCAGGGATTACTCCCGTGTCACTATTAGAGAGAGGCACAGTAAACTAAACCTTAAAAAGGGCACAGTATACTCAAATCAAGGGGTGACGTAAGCCATACAGAATTTGGCTAGGCTTATAATTGCCCCAGGGCAGATAGCCTAGTATGAACCTATGAACCTATATATATATATATATGGGTCCCCTTCAGATCATCAAACTTTTAAAAGCTCGACTTTCATATGGCTGAGACCATATGATCAAACTTTTAAAAGTTCAAACGGTCTGAACAGAGATCTCCATACAGAGCAGAATGGGAAAATTTCCCTTTTCTGCAATGTAGTGCGATCTCAGAGTTGGTATATTTAAATAGCGGGGGGCGTAGGGGGCTCAGGCCCCCAAGTGGGAGGTGCAGAGGTGCTTGCCCCCCTCACTAGAAATGTTTCTTCTTCTTCTTCTTCTTCTTTTTTAGCACTTTCGGTTAGGGAAGTGGCCCACCACAGCGGCCTGTTGTGGGTGTTGATTGAATGGTGTTGAGTTTACGATGTTGCCAGCCAGCCACAGGCAACCACACAGAGAAACACCACACCCACCTGCAGCAGGCCAATTAGCCTGCAGCCAATCCACCTGCAGTCCTGCTTTGGGAGAGCAGGATGGGACCCCCTGAAACCACCCCCGCAGAGGACTGACCACAGGAGGACATGCAGACTCAGAAAGCAGAGAGACTTGGCCGAGGGATCGGAGCTTGAGGAGAACCTCACTGACTGGTGTGGCCACCAACCACTGGACCAAATTTTATTTTATTTTTTTTTTTGTTTTACTTTTTTTTAAGATGTTTGAACTTTTAAATGTTCGATCATATGGTCTCGACCTTATGAAAGTCAAACATTTGAAAGTTTGGTCATGCAAAGTAGACCCATATATGCATATAGATATATAGAAATATATATATATATATATATATATATATATATATACATATATATATTTATATAGATATATATATATATATATATATATATATATATATTTATACACACATATATATATATATATATATATATATATATATATATATATATATATATATATATATATATATATATATATATATACATACATACATACATTCATATTATATGTATTCAACAGTTAAGGTGGAAGACATCTTGTAATAAAATGCTGGTTCAGGTGTAATAGGTCAACTTCAGCATTTAACCATCAACAAGGGAAAACACAATCCCCTGGATTCACTATCCTTCTGTGCAGGACTAGCAGGACTAGCTTAGTCCAGCACAGAAGCAGCCGTTTAAGAGCAGGATGTCAGTGCACAATGCATATTAATGAAGGCGAGCTGCCTGAGCTCCTAAATGGACACTGAGTGTGTACGAGTGCAGGAGTCATGTCTGAGAGCAGAGCTCTCAGAATATACGCGCTCCTGTAATGAACAGCAGTGTATGAATAAGAATGAGTGAGATCACTCATAAGTGTTCGCATACCCCCAGCAACATCCTCCCAAGTTTACAAGAGCAATATCTAAAACAGTAAAGATAAAGATGTGTTTTTGTTTATAAAAACAGATTAAATTTAACCATAGTTGCACAGGTTTGCCCATCGCTTAGCTACGGTTAATGCAGCTTAAATGGCACAAGAGGATAAAAAGCAAGATATATGCAAATGAAGCAGTACAGCAATAGTGTAGTGGGCAGAGCATTCACCTTACAAACAGTCATTCCCACTTCAAGTCCCACAACAGTACAATCCATTTTCCATGTCAAATCACTTTATGATCAATTTATTTTGTTGCATAACCTACAAAATGACATATATTTGTGAACTGGAGTACTGCATTAAATGTATATGTGAGGTGTCATTGTCATAATTTTGCAAAGTCCACAGATAATCACAAGTGCCTCATACAGTATATGTACACAGGAGTCAGGGATACAAATGGAAGGTGAAATGTGTAATGAATGATAAATCCATTTAGTTTCCAAATCCACCACCTTCCCAAGAACCACCAGACATCACTGTCTAAACTAGTGCGGTGGTAAGTAGGTGTAAGCACTAGTAAGCAAGAGTAAGCATAGTTAAGCAGTAGTAAGTGGGAGTAAGCATAGTTAAGCAGTAGTAAGTGGGAGTAAGCATAGTTAAGCAGTAGTAAGTGGGAGTAAGCATAGTAAGCGCGTTTAAGCCCGTTTGCACGGGGGTAAGCAATGCGCACACAGGTTAAGCAATACTGAAGCTAACTCTCTGTAAGCATATTTAACTGGAGATTAGCAATGCTTACCTTCACGCAAACCCACGCAAACCCACTTACAATTGCTTAAAAGTGCCTTAATCACTCTGTATCCAACCACCTATGTTCTGCCCAGCAACAAAATAAACAACCTCTCCAAGGCTGGAGCCCAGGACCCTGCACACTTTAATCACAGTAGTTAACCACTAAGCCATCACAGTAGTACAGAAGACTGAGGTATCACCAAACAAATCCTCACTATAGGAAATACAAACTGAACATGTGAAAGGAATCTATATACAGTTCTATATTGTATAACCTACTACAGAACATAAATATGTGAACTGGAGTACTGCATTAAGCCCAGATGTGAGGTGTCATTGTAATAAAGTGTTGAAATCCCCTAATTAACACAAGGACCCCATACTGTGTACGTGCACATGAATCATGGATACCAAACACATATATAACATGTAATGAATAATAAATCAATGCCACAATGCAAATATAATACAATTTAAATATTAAGCAATGCTAAGCATTGCACAGTCCAGCTTAGTAGGTCTAAGCAATGTGTAGGTCAGCTAACTCAGTCTGCCCATTGGTAAATCCCTTTAAGCAATGCCAACCTTAGGTAAGCAGGTTTGCCCATAGCTTAGCATTTTTAAAACTATCCAATCATGGCAAAGTGTGAGAAACTGGCCCTATTTAAACCCAACAGGTGGGAATACATCTCATAACTGGTTGTAGCTTCCCCTTGTAGGCATTATGTCTGGAATGGGAGAAGGTGTGCACTTTCGGGCGCAGCGCTGGTGCATCCAGGAGTCCAGAGTCATGGCAGGACTCCTTGTGAAAGACCATGACCAGAGACTGCTGCAGGGCCAGTACCAGGGTTCCCAATACAAGGTGAAAGCCTGGGACCACCTCGCCCGTGACCTCACCAGTGCCACTGGCATACCCCGAACTGGTGAGCAGGTCAGGCATCACTATGCTGACCTGAAGTGGAGAAAGGGGGATCTCTTGGATCAGTGGATCCAAGGGGTTAAGAGGATAGGGGATGTCCCAGTTGTGTGTAAGTATCAGTCCACTACCTGTTTAAAAAGTGCCAGCTCATGTATATTATGGATAGGTATGGTTAAATATTCCTCTTATGTCTTTCACAGTGGCAGGTGAGCAGGCTGCAAACCAGGAAGCCCATGGCTGTAGACTGCAACAGTTGCAAAGCGAGGCAGGTTAGTAATACTCTTCATGTTCTGTCATAGGAAATAAATCTAAAAGTAGTAGTAAGTTAATTGCCTGTATAAAACCTGTATTGTTTAAGGCATGCACTGCATACGCCAGAGAACAGGGCAGAAAGAGTCTCATATAGGTTGTATGTAAATAAAAGCATAATAGACTGACAATTAAGGTTTAACTGCTGGACTACATGTGTTCACTCTGGTATCATATGGTAATGTAGAGTTGCAATCACTTAATAGTACTGTTGTAGTAAGCACTGTTACCCACACTGTGCTACATAAATAAATTGTGTAGGAATGTCTCTAACTGTATATGACTATTGTAATCCCAAGAGGTCAAATAGTACAACTGAGAGAGACTTAGACAGAAAACACTGAAAAAGAGACAACAAAATCCAAATAGCACACTCAACTGCGACGTGAACTGTTATATTTTTGCACACACAGCCATGGTTCGAATCCTGGGAGTGGTAGTAGGCTGTATGCAGAATCATACCCCACAAGTGTACAGAAATGTCCAGAATGTCCAGTAAATCAGCCTATAGCTGCTGCCTATCCTCCTGGCAAATCAGTGGGATGATCCCAGATGTTTAGACAGCAAACAAGACATACAACTGATTGTCAGACATCTATAACAACAAACCTGTCTCTTTAGTAACCCCCCAAAATGTTATGAGAGTAAGTAGCCAAGTATGTCCCATCTCCACCCCCATGTTGTCAAGCTGTGACCAGATTGTGTACAGTAACAGAGTGAGACGTATGTGCATAATACTAATGTGAAAACTTTTAATTTGTGTGGCAACATGCAGGTAGTGCTAAGAAACATTGCTCCCATAGGTATGTCAGATACGAACACCGTGCATAAATAAATGATTGATATCCTGTACTGGTATTGTTTACTCTAGTATTGTATAGCATTGTTAGTGTTGCAGTTGCTCAGAATAATAAGGTATTACTCATCACTGTCACCCACACTGTACTACATAATACAACTGTCTAGGAAATCTTGTATAAGAGTGTTGTAATTACAAGGTCAGAATGTAAAAACACAGGAGAATTATAGACAGAAATCAGACAAGAGATACACAGCAATACCTATATAGCACACTCAAATGTGATGGACAGATTTTTTTCTTTTAGCAGACACAGCCATGGTTTGAATCCTGGGAGAGGTAGTAAGCTGCATGCAGAAACATACTCCACAAGTGTACAGAAATGTCCAGAATGTCCAGTTATTCGGCCCATAGCTGCTGGCTGTTACCCTGCCCCCTGCCATATCAGTGTGCTAATTTCTAACATGTAGGCAGCATTTCATGTCATATAACTGACTGTCAGACCTGTATATATTTGGAAAATGTCAACTAAAACAAGCCTGTCATTGTACAAGTCACTAAAGGTTTAAGAGGGCAATAGTCGAAATATGTCCTGGTTCACCTGCATGTGGTGAAGACATGCCCAGAGTGTGTGCAAAAAGAGATGGACAGGTATGTGCATAACATCAACCTGGAATCTGGGAGTATGTGTAGAAACAGTTAGGTAGTGTTAACAAACAATACCTCCACAGGTATACCAGGTAAGAGGTGTATACTGCAGGTAAAACCAGTTCATGTATATAGCTGTCAACAGCTATAACACTGTCCAAACTAAGACAATAGGGTAGTGTACTAATACCTGTAAGGTACAGATCACAGCACTGGCTAGGAAAGTAATGCAAATTACAGGAATATGCTAGTTGTTAATTGACATCTCTCTCCCCCCCCCACCATATCTGCAACAGTAAACTAAATATACAACTCAACTGGTATGTGCTGACTTAACTCTACTGTTGGAACATATGTCCTATTGTTTGATAATTATTTAAATTTGTTTCTATGCATGAGCTATGTTGAAATACTCCCACATTGTGTAATGACCACTGTGGTCTCATACATCCATGTGTTCTGTTTGCTATGCAACTGTTCCATATCTGGTGTTTGGGTTAATGGGAATATGTTAACTATTACTAACCCACATATGTTGATAAAATTTAAACACCATAGCACGTTTGGGAAGGCCGGTCCCGGCGGACCCACCTATCTCACCTCAGCTGGCTGTGGCACCAGGCACCAGCACGTCTTGGGCCCAACCCAGGACCTCCTCGTCCATTGGTCCTGCACCACCTTTAGGTGGAACCACCTCAGGGGATGGGGCTTGCCCCGTCGGGAACGGGCACAGACAAGAGCCTGTCACCCATCGCAAGGTCTGGGTTGTGGTGCATAGTGAGCTCAGCAGGGAAGTTGGTGATCTGCTATGCCAGCTTGAGGGCTGTGTGTCGCAACTAGAGGGTAGGCCTGGCTCTCCAACTTAGTCCCCAGCACAGCCACCTTCGGAGCTGTGGAGGTGCAGTAGTGACTGCCCAAGGGTGGGGACCTCAATCCCACTGTTTCCACTAGGGGGCTCATAGGCTTTCGATTTCCCAACACCCCTCCTCATCAAGGTGTTTACCCCCCCATATGTGTCATATATTGCCCCTGTATGCATCTTGTTTGTCTTGTCTGTAAACCTACCCAACCTACCTCCCCAAATATACCTACTATACCTCCCTAAAATCCCACTCTCACCTCAAAAAAAAGGGCAATCTGTTCCCAAAAAAAATCTCACCCCATACATAGCTGTCCATTTTGCACACGTGTCCACTGGGCACATGTAAGCTGTTCTAATTGGCTTAACAACATATTATTGTTGTCCTTACCCCTCTCTCAGGGGTATGAGTGTCCAAATCTATCTCCAAATTTAGGGTATATGCACAGCTGTTGCTGTAGAAGAAATGGGCAGCTATGGACCTTCCCTACACCCTTCATGCACATCCCTAGCTATATTCCCTACTGTCTTTCCCTCTTTGTGCCTCTTTTTCACCACTTTTCTATCAACCCTTTTTCATTCCTTTTGAAGAAATTAGCATGGGAGTAAGCGGGAGTAAGCACTTTTAAGCAGCAGTAACCAGGTTTAAGCTTGTTTGCATGGAGGTAAGCAGTGCCTACACAGGTTAAGCAATTTAGAAGCTAACTGAGTATAAGAAACTGTAACCGGAAGTTAGCAGTGCTTACCTCTGTGCAAACCCATGCAAACCTGCTTACAACTGTTTAAAAGTGCCTTAATCACACTGTATCCAACCTCCCTTGTTCTGCCCAGCAACAAAATAAACAGTCTCTGCACGGCTCAAACCCAGGACCTTGCACACGATAGCTAAAGTGATTTACCACTAAGCCAAATCAGAGACAGAAAACCCAGATGTTTTCACAAATATATCATCCAGCACAGTCATTCAACAGTACAGGAAATGTATTTAAACATGTAGATGTATATGTTCATTTATGTATTTATTTACTTTACATGTGTTAACTGTGTTAGTCTGACTGAGCTTTTGGCTCATTTTCAGCAGAGACCCAGGGAGAAAAGCTCCTCTGTGAATAAAGTGTAACAAAGTCCCATTACAGTCAGCAAAAAAGTTACTATCAAGTGTGTGTGTGTATATATATTTCTATCTATATAGATATATAAATATCTATATCTATCTATAGGGTCTATATTATGAAAGCGAAAAGATGTTTACGTGAATACAGAAACGTCAAACCGTATAGTGCGAAGTGGACTTAGAGTGAAAGTCGAAAACCACGAAAATGGAAATATCGAATTTCTATGGTTGGCCTGTCTGTGGAGTAGCTGCATAAGGTAAGTGTTGGATAGTTACTGAGTTTAGGATAGGGTGCGGGTTAAGGTAAGTGCTTAGATAAGTAATGCATGTTAGATTTAGTGTAGGGTTAGAGGTAGGGGTTTTGTTAAATGTATGTATGTAGGTTATTTATTTTGTTTGTGTATATTTTCGTAGGGGAAGTGTGCGGTAGTTACGGACCTTAGTGTTAGGGAGGGGTTAAGGATAGTGCATAGATAGTTTTGTATGTGGGTTTAGTAGTGTTGGAGGTAGTGTGTTGTTAAACGTATGTATGTGGATTATTTGTTTTGTTTGGGTGTATGTCTGGAGGGGACGTGTGCGGTAGTTATGGACCTTCGGGTTATGGAGAGGTTAAGGAAAGTGCATAGTTAGTTGTGTATATGGGGTTTAGTGTCAGGTTACAAGTAGGGTTTTGTGCTTTACTTTAGGTTAGAAGTAGGGTTTGGTTAGTGTATGTATGTGGTTTATTTATTTTATTTGGGTAGGTAGTATATAGGTAGTGGTGGGGTTGACCGACTATGACAGTTCGATTTTTTTTTCCGCTGTTTAGTGCATTCGGGATTTTCACGGTTCGTGGTATAGGGGTTGATATTTTGGTATTCGCACATAGGGATTTTCGCTTTTGTAATATAGACCCCTATATATATATATATATATATATATATATATATATATATATATATATATATATATATATATATATATATATATATATATATATATATATATATATATATATATATATATATATATATATATATATATATATATATATATATATATATATATATATATATATATATATATATATATATATATACATATATATATATATATATATATATATATATATATATATATATATATATATATATATATATATATATATATATATATATATATATATATATATATATATATATATATATATATATATATATATATATATATATATATATATATATATATATATATATATATATATATATATATATACACATGCATACATCTATAGATGTATAGATGTATATGTTTACATTTATTTGTCTCTCTCTCTCTCTCTCTCTCTCTCTCTATATATATATATATATATATATATATATATATATATATATATATATATATATATATATATATATATATATATATATATATATATATATATATATATATATATCAATGTATATATGTAAATATATATATATATATATATATATATATATATATATATGTATATATATATATCTATAGATAGATATGTATATACAGATATATAGCTATGGATATAAAAGAGAACATAAGAAATGCATTTATGACCACAGGCACTGTTAATGGGGGTGAGGGTGCGCAAGCTACATACGTCTTGTACATATTGATATTACCCCCCCCCCCACAGCCAAACAGGTCTGCCCTGCAATACAGTATCAACTGTTGCAAGTCCCATAACCAGGACCTGACACAACATGGGCACAAGATGTTAACAGTACTCCATCCCACCTGTATGATGTCAGGCTGGTATCAGTAACATATCATGCAGTACAGTCTGGCTACCATAGGGAATGTACAATGTGGAAGCAATCAACATTCCTAAGATACATATACACGCACACATATATGCAGATACATATATATATATATATATATATATATATATATATATATATATATATATAATATATATATATATGCCTATATACCTAAATCACATTCTACTATAGAAACTTTTGTGCCTGTCTGTGAGAAAGAAATTAGAAATTAATTTGATCAGAGGAAAATACCTATGTTTTACAACTTAAATAGGAATGAGTATGAAGCACTGTTGCAGCTTAAAGATTTATCTAGTATTGAAATCAGACCTGCAGACAAAGGTGGAGGGGTAGTAGTCATGGATAAATCATTTTACATACAGCAAATGATGCAACTATTAAGTGACACAGATACTTACCTTTCTATCTCTAGCAGGGAAGCAAAGGCTATTATGGATAGAGTGTCAATGTTTATTTTTGATCTGTTTATATCTCAACAGATTACCGAAGAACTGTTCAACTATTTTGAAGTAGAATATCCTGTGGTACCTATAATCTATGGACTACCTAAGGTCCACAAGAACATGACTTACCCACCCATGAGACCCATTGTCTCCAGTAGGGGATGGGTAACAGAAGCTATTTCTATGTGGAGAAATGTTTACATCCTGTATTAGAAAGTTGTGATACCGTTTTAAAAGACACAAAAATTTTTCTTAGATCTTTGTATGAGAAGATTAGCAACATTAGAAGGGACTTTATTTTTGTCACTATGGATATCACCTCACTCTTTACGGTCATACCCAATAACTGGGGGATTGAGAAGATACGAGAATTGCTTAATACCAAAAGGACATACAATGCTACTACGATTGAATTAATCTGTAGTTTGCTAGAGATCATTCTAGAAAACAATATATTCATTTTTAATGCATGTTTCTATCTACAGAAGGTTGGCATGGCTATGGGCACAGCTTGTGCAAATAGCTACGCCAACCTAACATTGGTCTCATGGGAGACGGATTCAATATTAGATGGCAATGATTTTTCTAATGATGTCCTATGGTATACACGTTTTGTGGATGATGTTTTTCTGTTATGGAGAGGTAGCATAGATAAGTTGGAATCTTTTGTCAATTATTTGCACAGTACAACAGATTTCTTAAGATTTACTTATCAGTATTCTGAGGCCAATATAGACATTTTGGATGTCAAGATCCAGAAAAAATCACCACAAGAAATGGTTACTAGCTTATATAGGAAACCAAGTCGCAGAAATAGCATTCTACATAAGAATAGCATGCACCTTACTTATGTCTATATGAACGTAATTAAAGGGCAATTCATGAGAATGAGTAGACTTCATAACACCGAGGAGGGCTTACAAAAAGCAGTTACCCTATTAGAATGTGAATTTAAGGATAAAGGCTATAACAAGAGAGAGATAGATAATAGTATTAAAGAAATGTATGAAAGAAGAAATTCTAGAGCAAGACCCTTTTGTTCAGCCACCACTCATGACATACAAGATATAGATAAGCAAAATACGCATAAGGTTAGGTTTCCGATAACTTATTCAAATGACATTAAAAAGTTTTGCGGTATCTTCGAGAAAAATTGGAACATCTTGAGATCCATTGATGAACTGGAAGAGATGATAGATGACAGAAAATTATGCTATAAAGTAAGCTCAAATAAAAACGATAAGAAAGTGGTATCACAAAGAACAGGGACATTTCCATGTAGAAAATGCACGGCATGTAATTATATATATAGCAAATCAACCTTTCATCATACGACCCTTAAATTTGATATCAATATAGATTTTTATGCTGACTGCAAGACTCAACATCTAGTATACTTTTGTTTTTGCAGATACTATCAAGCATTTTATATTGGTAAAACCAAGAGGTTATTTAAGGAACGTATATAGGAACATCTCAGAGATACCACTAATATGAAAGAAGCCAGTGCTTTGGCAAAACATATTCACTCTGCAGGTTCGCAACATATATTTAATTTTATGGCCCTTGAGGTAGTACAACCTAATATTAGCGGAGGTGATATGAGTAACATTGTAGAAGAAGTAGAACAAAAATGGATTACATTGCTTAAGGCAGACAGATTTCCATGTTTAAACAGTGCGGTGTCATTAAAACCTTTTTTGAAAGCAAGGCACTTAAAGCACTGATATCAATGATTATGTTTTATATTTATGAAACTATAGAATGTTTTATGTAATAGGCTATATATTGGTGTTTTTATATTTATGTGATGTTTATGTGAAATGTATATGTTTTTTAACATAATATATATTTTAATGATTTAAATAATAATGTCATGGAAGAGGAGTCCTCTGATTGGTAATGACATGGTTTAAATTCAGAAAATGTATGTGTGCTAGTTAGAGGCTGATGAACCGATTTGTTATTTATCACGAAAGCACTTACTTTATTAAACTTTTATTATTTTTCTATCAGCCGTGGTCTGTTCATTTATATTCTTGTTACACTACATAACAACTCGTGACAGCATGTCATATGGACAAAGCCTGGTATGTAGGTGGAGGACAGAGGCCGGAACACAGACCCATATGTGAAACAGTGTTGTCATACACTAAGCAAGTTGCTGGTGTTACAGGATAGTCTGCAACATACCCTTAGTCAAGAATATGAAGTCAGAAACACAAATGGATGTAGTCATGTATTGATAGCACTCGACACACACACTCCCAGTGATATATCTGACACAAGACCTGTGTGGTGAACAGACAAAACATAACAGGCACACCTCAGCCATCAAGTGGTTAGGCCCACAGTTGATAGCTATGCAGACAGACTGCAATCCATGTTAAACTAGTATGTGCACACAAACGCTATAACACTGGTGCTATACATCGCATACAACAACACTACTCACACTCTGTCTGTAGTTCTGGAACCTCATACAAATATGTAGCTGGCCTGAGTGTGCAAATTCTCTTGTAAGTGGTATTGCTACTTGCTCTCTGTAACACTGATGCCCACACACAGGAAGGATGTCCACCATACAGGAAAGGTAAAGGGACCCACATGATGTAGGGATATATAGTAGTGGGCTGCCATGACAGTGGTAATTGGAAGTACTACACAGCATGCTGCATGCAGGTAGCAAGTGGAGGACACTGATTGGTGCACAGGCCATCACCTGATCATGTGCATCACCTACAAAAGCCATGCTGCAATCTATTCCCAGCAGCTCAATCAATTTACTGGAGAGAGAGAGATGGAGAGAGAGAGAGAGAAAGAGAAACCAGATCCACAACCAAAACCAAAACCAAAACAGAAACAAAGAAAGCAGGCTAAGGCCATAGCCAAGGAGAAAAAAAAACTCCTACAAGGATACCATCCACAACAGACCACATTCTCACAACAGGTATGTGAAATATATATATGCATGTAACTGACTGTAGTAATTGGTCAATAATACTGGGATAGATGATGTGGAATGATATATATGTGCCATCAGGTGTTGCTGTTGTGATGATGTTAAGGTGAACAACTGCTATGGACAATAGAGTCTGTCCCTGTGGGTTGTTGGCCATACCCATGAACTGTGCAGAGCAGCACTGACTGACGAGATGTAAGCCAACATAGTATGTGTTGTGTAATGGAAAGGATGCATATTAGTGTGGCCAATAGCTGGTGGTGGAAGTAATGCCATAATGATGGACATGTAGGTTCCAGAGCTCTCCACTTGCAGGACACTCAGGTTAACATGTATTGTAGCGTGCTGAAATGCCATAGGTGTGTAATAGGCTTACCAGCAATCTGTTCTTACATATACCCCCCAAATGTCAGGCTGTGTCCATATGTAGCACTTGTCTGTGTTGTAGCAAGGTAGAACAGTGTAGCTGTGCAGGAAGGAGAGTTAGAGATTGAGGACCTGATGTCTGAATGTACCCCCATATATAGGTATGTATATGTATGTATATATATATATATATATATATATATATATATATATATATATATATATATATATATACATGTATGTCTACAGATCTACAGATATACAGATACCCATATGTAGACACATATATATATATATATATATATATATATATATATATATATATATATATATATTTATTTATAGATATATGTGTAGATATATTTTATGTTGTATATATGTGTTTATATATATATATATATATATATATATATATATATATATATATATATATCTATATATGTGTGCGTATGTCTACATATATACAAACACACATAAACATATGTATGTAAATACATGTCCCCTATATTACCACCACAGTCCTGCACGCTATGTATGAGGGGACGTCACACATAGCAATATACACAGATGTATACAGCTGTAAGTGTGTGCAACATGAATGGGTATGTCACATATGAACCCCTTGTTGGGACAACATTGCCCTTGTCTGTGAAGTAGGGAATGGGAATATGGGGAAGGAAAGCAGGTATATTTGTGGAGATGGTTTGGGTTGGTAGATATAGAGGACAGCCTACAGGGGTGGTATATGACACATGTGGTGGGTAAACACCCTGGATGGTGTGTGTGGTCTGTTATGTGGAAGCCACATGAGCCCCCATATGGAAACAATGGGAACAAGGCCCCCACCCATTGCTAGTCACAACAGCAGTTCCATGGCCCTGAATGTGCCTGGCTTGGAGGCTAAGCAGGAGGAGCAAGTGGACCCTGTGATTGTGTACTGGGTGTCTCAAGGTGCTGTAGCACATTCCACATGTTTCTGTGGAGCCCCCTATGGAACAGACCCCGGACCTGACCTAGGGAGACAGGATCATGTCTGTGTGTGTTCCCCAGAGGGGTGGGAATAACATCCCCTGAGGTGGTTCCACCTGAAGGTAGTGCTGGACTAGTAGATGAGGAGGCCCCAGGGTGGGTCCCACATGTGATGTTGCCTGGTAACATGGCCAGATGAGGTGGTAGAGGTGGTTTTGCTGGCAACTATCCCTTAAACATGCTATTGTGACACTGTTATAGAACATATGTGGGTAGTAATAGTCCACACAATCCCAAAACATGTCCAACAGCATGCATAGATATCCCTAATAACACAGAATGACAGATATGCAGCAATCACATAGCAAGCATACCAAATCCATATATGGAACCATAGAGGCCCTGACAATGGCATGCAGGTGAATACTCTGTAACAGGCCAGCAATGATAGTGTCCACATAGGGAACATGGCTACAAACACATAGCACAAAGTGTGGTATAATACAATATATGTCCCAATGGTAGGTACGCTGTAGTCATACCTATTCAGTTGTGTGAACAGTTTGTTGTTGCTGATATGGTGGGGGGGGGGTGACAGAGATGTGTATTAAGAACTATGGTAACCTTGCTGTATGAGTAGTTCAGACCTGTTTCCATCTTTATGTCTTTCAGGCAAGATGTCCCATGGCCATTTACCAGGGTATTCAGTGGCAGAAAATGAGGTAATCTTGAACCATCTTATACAGCACTATATGGCACTGTTCAGCAGGGCTGCCCATGAGCAACAGGAGTGGACCACCCTGTGGAATGATCTAGTCCACAGGGTCAATGATGTCGACCTTCATAACCGCAGTTATGGGCAGGTCTGGCATCATTGTACTGACCTGCTTCTCAATGCCTGCTGGCATGCTGCTGCATTCCATGGTGATCACCTCACAACAGGGGGTCATGCCATCCACCCCCCGACATGTGTGGAGGAGCTCCTCGCTAGCCTCGTGGCACCTGCCCACCCGCACACCCAACAACTAGCAGAGATCATTGTGGAGGTGGGTGCTACTCACACACCAGCTGAGGAGTGTGCAGGTAAGGCCACAGGGCACATCAGTAGACCATTGTTGTGTATGCATCCACATCTGTACAGGTAGATCATGCATATGTGAGATGCCATATATATATATATATATATATATATATATATATATATATATATATATATATATATATAGTCTGTTGCTGTGTAGTAGTAATAAACAGATGTGCATAAGCAGTAGTATTGTGGACTTGTACTGTTGATGTACTGTAATGCTGCACCCACCCTGTAGCAATGCCACAGCTGTGGCCACTGACATCACATCTCTCACACTCTTATGTAGGTCCCTCTGGTATACCACCAAGGCAGCAGTCTGTATGGTTTATGTTCATGCTTGCCAATACACTGGGCATGTAATGGCTATGGTATATTCCATGCACATATCTAACACACCTACCCGTAATGCATGTGGTACATGTTCACGTAATGTTGCTGTTAAATGCACTGCATCACAGTGGTGACCATGATGGGGTATCTGAAGGGTATGTCAGATACCTGCAAGATAACTAACATCCTGTCATTGAGAAATGTGTCCACAGGGAAGAACATAATGGTGGGACACATGGCCTACAGTAGGGATGTGTGTGAAACATCACCCTTATACAGTGCAACAACAGTGTGTATACCAGTATGACAATGGCAACTGTTACAGATCTACACTATGGCATAACATAATACTGTGGCCCACATTATTAGCTGGGAATAGGCTGTTACACATGGTGTTCAGTGTATGGGACACTACAAACTGACACACATGTGCAGGCCATAGTTGTCAAGCATCAGCAAAAAGGACGAAGGTGGGGATGGTGTGTCAGCATGACACACCAGTGCACTGCAGCAGGGATCCTAAGGATGCTAAGAATGGCTGTATCTGCACACGGACAGGTTCAGGAACTGTGGCAGATGTGACCCTAACTCCACAGCAATAGTGATGGCAGTGTGTGAACTCCAAGGGATGTGCACATAAGTAGACCTTGCAATCACGCAGAGATGGGGGACATGTGTAGGGCAGACTGACCATATACTGGCAAATGCAGATGGCCCATGCTAGTATACCCTTGCCAGGAATAGTGACTGCTGAAGTACACATAACAATAGGTGCAACAAACTGTCATGATAAGGGCGCATATGCACCCTTATCATGATAAGGGCACATATGCACTCACGGAGTGTATGTACTGCAGTCAGCATCTGCACACCTAACACATTTCTTAGACAATGCATGTGAATGTACAGGACATATGTAACATATCAGGCTCATGTACTATTAATATATGCGGTGATGTGGTCTCATGGCAGATCAGGGAAGAGTGCATCATATCAATTAGGGTGTGTACACTCCCCATAGCCTCTGCAAGGTCTGACGGTTGTCAGTGCAATAGTATCGGATTGGTCATACATGCACTGCTGATGTTGAGATCTGTAAACCAGACATCAGGCATTCACATATGACATCTGTCCACATATCATCCCAGGTATGTGTCACTCAAACACATAAGGGCTGTGAGCATTAGAGCAGATATAACTGACACAGTAATACACATTCAGCAATGGTTTGTACACCTGTGAGGTTTGGTGCACAGTACATAGCAGGGTACAGAACAGGTGCACAGCAATACTGTGTACATGGGTGCAGTGTTTTCCAGGGGAAGGGGCATCACCTACTAACACAGCCCATGTATCACACACATGTATACTGTTGCTAGCATGGATTGACTATAGCTGCACTGCATGCTGTTGAGTACCATATGTTATGCATGTTGACAGATAGGTAATGGGAGGACTATGGCTACTATCTTTGTGCAACCTCACCTGTATATATATATATGTGTGTGTGTGTGTGTATGTGTGTGTATGTGTATGTGTGTGGGTGGGGGGTTATTTTGTCTGTAAGTGCAATCTGGTGGAGTGGAGGGGGATTGATGCATGTAGGATGTGTGTGTGCATGTGTGTGTGTTTGTGTAGGTGTCCATGTATACACATGTGTGATTATGGGGTTGTTCATACGGCAGTACTTCCCTTTGGGATAATGCAGTACTTGGACATGGACTGACACACGAGACACCAGGAATACTTGTCTAATATGTGATCACAGGACAGCTGATAGTATAATAAGGTCTGTAGTATGGAACATACATTGGGAGGGAAAGTACACACCAGGTATACCCTTAATATTGCAATCAGCAGAGAGGTGAACGACGACCCATGTAAGCAGCACTAGAGATGCATTGGGGAATTACTAGACAACACCAGGGAGTGTATCCATATATTACTGTTGTCCACATGATAAGTTGATTGAGCAGCAGATCTGACATGTGCTGAGCAATACTTACACATGACACTCTAGTGCGAGACATTATGGAGTGAACGTAGTAGCCCCTATCATATAGGGACCATGCTCACGATGTTCAGACATGCACAGGGTGAACATCGGATGTCAGCAGTGAGGCCATGTAAAACCTACACCACTCAAGCCAAGGAGGTAATGGAGTAACAGGTCTTGTGTTGTGATCACTCATCTAGGCATTTAGAGGACTAATATGTTAATGAGTGGTATTATAGGTTCATAGGTTCATAGGGTGGTACTAGACTATCGGTCATAGGGCCTATACAAGCCTAGCCATAACATTTCCCTGACTATTACTTCCCACAATATTTACTTCCCTGGACCTCTGTCTAGTAGGGTGATGGACGTGATCCCCGGGGTGAATTTCCTATTTCCCATCCAGTCATCAAGGTTCCTTTTGAAGAGGGCCAAAAAGGCGCTCTGCTTGACATGTATGGGCAGTCTGTTCCAGAGTCTGGGGAGTCTCTGGGTCAGGAAACTATCCCTCCAGGACGTTTTGTTCATTGTGATGACAAGACTTAGATCCCTGGAGTGTGTGTCTCTGAGGGATTGGGATTTCTTTAAGTGTAGCATGTCCAACAGCTCTGGGTTTGACATGACCTTGTATGTTAAGCAGAGATCACCTCTGAGTAGACGATATGCGACAGAGTATAGCTGTAGATTTTTTAGATGGTCAGCAGAGGGCATCTGCTTTAGGCCTGGGATTCTTTTAGTGAGGTATTTCTGTGGCCTTTTCAGTTTTTGCAGATGTGTTGAGAGGTACATACCAAATGGTGTGTTGTATTTTATAATGGGTCTAATGAGGGATGAGTACAGTGGGACAATGACCTCCTTTTTTCTGGATGAAAAGCCCTTAGTGATGAGGTGTGCCACATAGAAGGATTTCCTGACTGTTGTGGCGACGTGCTTATCGAAGGTAAGACCACTGTCCAGCTGTGTCCCTAAGTTTCTTATCATACTTTGGGTGTTTAGTGTACTGCCACCTATGTGGTAATTCACAGATACATGCTTTTTCCCAAAGGGGATGACTATACATTTCTTGGCATTGAGCTTGAGCCCAGGGCTCTGGCGCCAAGCATCTGTTTCTGTAAAGCCCTTTTGTGGAATATCAAAATCATTTTGGGATTCAATAATGGCATCCAGTTTGCAGTCATCTGTGAACTTTGTTAGCCAGAGTCCCTTAGTGTTGGCCTGTACTTCAGAGAAGTAGATGCCAAACAAGAGCAGTCCCAGGACTGAACCCTGAGGTACTCCACTTATCACTTGGCTGGAGCTGGATTTGGAGTTGGCTACTTTTACAGTGTGGGTTCTGTCAGTAAGCCAGTTGGCAACCCATAGAGTGACATAGGGATTAATGCCCAGCTTAGTAAGTTTATCTATGATTCCAGAGTGGGGGATGGTGTCGAAGGCCTTGGCGAGGTCCAGATAGGCTGTATGGACCACCTTACCCTTGTTCACAGCTCTTGAGACTGATTCGAAGAAGTCAATCAGGTTCAGGAGACAAGATTGGCCCTTCACGAACCCAAACTGGATGGGGTCCAGTTTTTGAAGGCTGACAGTGTCTTTGTTTATAAGTTGCATGATAATATGTTCCATGGCCTTGCAGATCAGGCTCGTCAGACTGATGGGGTGGTAGTTTCCAGGATCCAAGGTGGATCCCCCCTTGTGGAGTGGGATAACTGTAGCTGTGTGCCACTCAGTGGGCATGAAGCATGAGGGGAGGCTATGATTAAACATGACACTTAGGTGAGGTGCCAGTTCATTTTGTAGTTCAAGTAGTACACAGCCCAAGATGTTGTCTGGTCCCATGGATGCTGTATTCTTAGCTTTGGAGAATGCAAGTTTTACCTGTGTGGCCATTATTACTGGAATTTGACAATCTTTCGGTATTGTGATGAGCCCTTTAGGGGGTGAGAGGGGGTGAAGTTGGCACTGAATCAATCTGCTTGGATATTGGCAATATCCTTGGGATCAGTATATTTAATGACATTTTGTTGTAGCTCAGAGCAGATCTGAGTATTGTCATTTAGATTCTTGACACAGCTATAGAATGCCTTGTGGTTGTCTTTGGAATCTTTGGCAATTTTATTATTGTATCTAGCTTTGGAGGATTTTATGAGTAATTTCATGTTCTTACTGAGGCTGGTAAGGGAGTTTTTTGCATCCTGGAATTTTCCTCTTTTCTGCAACAGTTTCTTCCTTTTGTTGTAAAGTTTGTTTATGGCAGAGGACCACCAGATTGGCTTCCTTTCTTTGGAGGAGAGCATCTTGTTTCTATTTGGGATGGCACGATTCATGCACAAGTGGATGTGCTCGTACAGTGCCTTAGAGTATGATTCAGCAGTTGAACTTTCAGTTTCCAGGTGTCATGAAATTTGTCACTTCTGACTTGAGTAGCATGAAATTGGCTTTGGAGAAGTTTTTTACAAAGGTTTCCTTACTGCGGGGTGGGGGAGGGATGTGGATGTCAAGGGTGATTATCTTATGGTCAGACCTGACTAATGAGGGGGTTACCAGAGGTGTGGAGCATCGATTTCCCATGTTGGTAATGACCAGGTCTAGGATATTGGAGCCCTTGGTGGGACTATGGATTAGTTGATCCAGGGCTTTGGAATTTATGAATTCCAAGAACTGTTGGGCAAAGGTGTTGGTACACGAGTAATTTTCCCAGTTAATGGCAGGGTAGTTGAAATCACCCAGTATTAAGGTGTTTGATTGTATCTTAATATTTTCCAGTATGTTTAGAACGGTGTAGTGAGAATCTTGGGGCATGGTGGGGGATCTGTAGCAAGCTACAATTTGGATTGCAGTCTTACCTAGTGTTAGTTGCAGCTGGAGAATTTCAGATGCATTGTGTTGGACAACTAGCCTGGTGGTGTGAATATCCTTGGTGAATATGGACACTCTTCCACCTTTAGTGCTTTGGTCCTGGTTTGGTGGCCGAAAAGTTTGGTAAGTGTTGTAGCCTGGTATTGCAGGGGTGCTCTCTGTAGCCTTGAACCAGGTCTCAGTTACTGCACAGATATCGATGTTTGATGTATTAATGAGTGTATGTTACCAAGTGTGATGCAGGATGGGGAACTTATGTGAATAAATGTGGGACTGTCTGTAAAATCAGGGACAGGTAGGTGTTAGTGTGTGTGTGTGTGTGTGTGTGTGTGTGTGTGTGTGTGTGTGTGTGTGTGTGTGTGTGTGTGTGTGTGTGTGTGTGTGTGTGTGTACTGTTATGCAGTGCTGTACAGGTCTTAAAGTGCGTTTCTTGTTTCCCCCATAGGTGGCGAGGTGGGTCAGGGTCCCTCCTGCATGCAATCTGATGTTGATGCCCATACAGACATTAAAGATTATGATAGTACTGTTGAGGCACAGACGGGGTTGTCAGAGGCCAAAACTACACCATCATTTGACATCCCCCTCATTGCAACCCCAACCCGCACACATTTACAGTGCCTATACATACCCCATCACCAGTGGCCATAGCAGAGGGACAGTTGGCAGTTGGTGGCAGTGCACAGGAGAGTGTTGTATCTATGCCTACTTTGTCTGGTCATAGCAGGCATAGCCAGATGTCCGGCAGGGCACCACATAGGCAGATGTACCAGAGTGCTCGTGGTAGGGCTGCTGGTCATCATGACCCTGGCAGAAGCACCACAACTGGTACCACCAGGCGCATGTTTCAGACTGTCATGGGGGTGCAGGCATATATGGAACTGTACACCAGACAGGGCCTGAGGCTGCAGAGGGCTGCTGTCTCATCTGCAAGTGACAACTTTCATGAACTGTCTGGTGCTTTCCATGATTGTACCAAGGTCATGGATAGATGGCTGGGTGAGATGGTGGGCCTCATTGACCGTGGTTTGTCCATGCTTTAACATGTAGTGGAAGTGCGACGATGGCCGCGTGGACATAGGCCAGCAAAACGAACAGCTGGCGGTCAACATGGATACGGTAGGACACCAAGGCACTCCCATAGTGGCAGTACCAGCTCCAGCACTGCAGGTGGGTGCTGTCCACACCACACCATGTGTGTGTGCATGTGGCCCTGGCCACTCCCAGGAGGGACCTGGTTCCAGCGGACATCTGTCATCACCAGGGGAGCATAGCACATTGAGGCCTGTACCTGGACATGCCCATGAAATCCCTGGCAGGCACAGTCCATGTGTCCATGGCCGGAGGCGGTGAACTGCCTACCGTGCCAGGTATGGTCTGCAGCTGTCCAAGAAACACCAGTATAGGGCAGCCACATGGCAGAACAGTGTGCATGCATACCCACGCACTATACGAACACACCTAGGACAACCCCATACTTACACACAACACATCACCATGCCAATTTCAACTAATTACACCCCTCACCCATACACATGGTGTTAAACTTATGGCCCACCCTCGGTCTCTGGCAAAACAACAACACACCCTGTGCATATGATGGTACCTGTGCCACATCCCTGTCATCCATAACATCAATGCAGGGACAGGCTAATATGGTTCTGATGCACACAGTAACTCTACTACAGTGTACCAATGTACTGCAGTGTAACATGCTTTCAGGAGTAATGTTTAATGCATACATGTCAGGTAGTGTAGCTGTCTAGCCATGATGCATTATAGCTGTTAGTAACACTGAGTGATTGTGGTCTTCATAATGTTATCCATTTGTGTTGTAGGCGTACATGCGTCAGCAGGAGGCTGGTCTGCAGTCATATTACACAATGGGTATGGCACTGTGGTGACACCATTGCTGTGACATATCCTGGGTACAGTTGAACACATGTCACAAGTTTGTATAACAGTTATACACTGCAGTACATTGGTACACTGTAGTAGAGTTACTGTGTTGTGCAGAACCACCATATCTGTGTCTGCATTGATGGATGATGGGATGTGTGGCACAGTACCCACATATATACACCATGTGTGTTTGTTGTGTGTTTTGTGGGAGGGTAGAGACCGAGGGTGTTTAATTGGGTGAGTGTAAGTATTGTATCTATTATATTAAATTATTTCTATTATTTATTATTTATTATTGATGTCTTCTGTTGGTAAAATGTATAAATATAAAATGTATAAATTGTATTTATATTATTTTGTTTTTTTGTTAACATTGTTGAAACTGTTAACATTTTCTACTGAAATGGGAGAAAATGGACATATGGACAGCTAGACTAGCCCGGTCACAAAATAAAAAAATATAAATAAAATAAATAAAATAAAATAAATATTGTCTGTGCCACATGGACAGGTGACCCACAGGGACATGTATAATCAGCAACCTGATGTAGACCCATCCACATACATGCACACTCTTACTTGGCAACACTGGGACTAGACCCCTTCCTAGGTATGTAGTGCTACAGAAGTGAGTGGCTTTCATTGCACACACCACACAGCATTTAGGGTGAGGTTTGTTCCAGGTTACATGTTACATGCAGAACATCCCCAGACATGTACAGTATGGTAATGAGGGATGTAATGGTTGCATATGGACAATACATAGTGTGACATACCATCATATACACAGTAACAGACACATAGCAGGCAGACACACATCCAAGACACCTGGGCCTATTGGTGCTAACTTGTCAGTGTGTCCAATGTGTTACAAGTAGGCTGCACACAGCACATGCATAACTGGGCTGGATTGTGGTATCAGTTACCTGTATGGTTGATGGTGACAGTGGTCATCATACAGTGGTACATGGGACATATACCAGATGTAGCATGGTGTAATGACAGTGCACACAGCACCCACATCCCACAGTGGATATTTTACTCACTGGAACCCATGATGACACTCTGACATATCCACCATCACACATTGCCCACAATTGTGATACAACCCATTGTATATCCAACAGTGGTACTACAGGGATATGCATCTAATGCACATGCCATGGGCATAGTAGGATTGTTGCACTGTCATGCCCTCTTATGGGCAGCAACAGCATTATCCATACTACTGTGTGGCAATGAGTATTGTAATAGCAGTATGTGGCCTCGGAATGCTGTACCCTACAGTTATACAGGCATGCACACATACACACACTTGCTAGAACTCGATAGATATCCCATGTCTGTCGACCCATTTGTACAACACTGTCGTGCTGGTACTGCAAGGCTCATGTAGCTGTTAAGGAGAGGAGTGCTACAGGATACATGTAATGTCCGATACAGCAGTAGCCACATCTTACTATGGCAATGGGTGTTGTGGTGGTTGTGAAGGCCCTCATGGTATTCCCAACTACAGGTGTGCTAACACATAGACACTGCTATCCTCAGTAATGCACACATACACATGTCAGTACTGGGGTGATTTGCTGCAGGTGGTCATAGGTGTGTACCTGGAAATTGTCCATGGAGAGATGGGTAGTGTAGGGGATGTGTGGATAGTGGCATCATGCCACCTGCCATGCACCAAAGGCAATCTATCAACAGACACCACTGTGGTGACCCTCAGAGTGAGAGTGACATGCATCAGCCAATTCTCTGGGTGCCTCCTGCAAAAGCCAACAAGTAAAAACACGAAAATAAAAGTAGTAAACAAGACAGGTAGCAGCAATGCCAAAGCACACCAATAAACACAAAGAAAATTTTAATAAAATAAAGCGCTTTTCATTTGCTACTATTAGCAAACTTCTTCAGACAATATACCAAATCACATTCAGGTTATATATACCTCCTCCTTTACATTAATTGACTAATTATTTAATTAGCTTACCAAACGGAATACTTCTCTACATTACTTCACAAATTCCAAAGCCATCCACTGTCATAAATAAATACAAAACTATTGTAAAATACTTTGATAAAAAACTAATCTAGACTAGTAAAAAAGTGGTAACAAATAAACCAAAAAGTGATGTTTATAATTAGTGTTTTAAAAATAGTGTTTTAAAAAAACATATTTCCATATGAGTCCTTTAAAGTCTTATTAACACTTATAATCGTACTATTGTAAACTTTAATATGAACCACAAATATTAGCATTCGCATTTTCATCATGGGTATTTAACCAATATTATTGTTACTTTATCCTAAAATCATCTTTTCAAACTTTTAAGCTTTAACACACTACTCAAACTACAATTTTCATTTATGCCTGGTAAGTTGTATGCATTAAGCCTAATCTGCCAAAACAACTCCAGTTCCTCTAATTTCAGTGGTGTAGGGCCACCTCTTACATCTAGGTCTGGTTGATCAATCACTAAAAATTTAAAGCAACCCAGGAAACTCTGCTACATGTTTAGGCAGGGCATTATCTTGTTTATAACAAATTTGAGAGCCCTTGCCACACTTGATTTAACAAGAAAAGTTTATTACAATGTACAACACATTTAGTTACACTAGAATGGTGGTGTATTTGGCCCATGCCAGGATGCCAAGCATTTTACATAGGTAAGACGGAGAGAAGACTCCGGGATCGTATGTATGAGCATTCTTTGCCAAGATAATGCCCTGGCTAAACATGTAGCAGAGTTTCCTGGCATGCTTTTTTTTTTTTTTAGTGATTGATCCAGACCTAGATGTAAGAGGTGGCCTGGCCACTGACAATGAAAATTAAAGGAACTTTTTTTTTTTTTGGCAGATTAGGCTTACAACATACAGGCATAAATAAAAAATGAAAATTGTTGTTTGAGTAGTGTGTTAAAAAAAAGTTTGACTTTTTGTTTATTTGTTACCACACTTTTTACTAGTCTAGATAGTTTTTTATCAAAGCATTAGCTGTTGATTTGTATTTATTTATGACATGATTTTTTGAATATTCTGTGTAGTAATGTAGAGAAGTATTCCGTTTGCAAATTAAAACTAAATAAATTTAATTAATGTAATATAGAGTATATATAAATATAATACCTGGTATATTTGTCGAATTATATTGCTAAAAAGTTTAAACTGAAAGCACTGCATGCTTTTTGGTTATTTGTTTACACTTTTTTACTAGTCTAGATAGTTTTTTCAAAGAATTTTACAACAGTTTTGTATTTATTTATATACATTGGCTTTTGAATTTGTGAAGTCGCAAGTATGACCCGTAATGTAATAATTAAATAATTAAATAAATATAATAATAGGGTATGTATAAGGTAATATATAATGATTTGGTTATTGTCTGAAATTATTAACTGTAGTAGCAAACTAAAAAGCACTTTATTTTTTTTTAAAAATTTTCTTTTGTGTTGCAAAAGGGAACTGTACCCAAGCATGTTCTGTTGACTGTGGTAATGTAGTGGAGGTGCCCGTGGTGGTGTGGGTGCACAGGCTAAGTCTATATATATGTGCAGTTTATATACAGCTGACACAACATGTTAGTGCCAGTCATGCCTGTATGTATCCAAGCTGGATACCTGCCATCTTCCCATCTGTGTAGGGACTGACAGACATCAGCTTGGCAAGTAGCTATGCAGGAGGATGAATGTGTCAACAGATAGACGTCTGACAACAATATGTACAGTGACATGTGCTGTACAGGCGGTAGTCTACATTTACTTTCACATGTCAGATCATTATTATACACTGTGACACAGCTCACACACCAGGAACATGACACATACACTTATTACAGATGTCATTACCCTGCTATGTTATCAGACTGGGATGTGAGCGTGACACTCAGGGCTGATCCATGCAAGGTATACACAACTGTAATGTTAACAAATGACAGGAATATGGATATATACATATACATGTGTAGATATGTCCACATGTACATACACATATATATTCATACATATGTATGTCAACACATCTGTATAATGCATCACATATATGGCCATTTGTAGATCTCTCTGTATATATATATATATATATATATATATATATATATATATATATATATACATATACATATATATGTGTATATCTATCTATATATATATATATATATATATATATATATATATATATATATATATATATATATATATATGTATATATATATATATATATATATACATATATATATATATATATATATATATATATATATATAGATATATATATAGATATAGATATAGATATATATATAACAATATTCTCTCTTCCTCTCTATTTATTGATCATTCTGATACTTTGGCTGTACAATGGTTTACTTCTTACCTCAGCAATAGGCAACAGGCTGTGCTCTGGGAGAATAAACTATCATCCCACCTTCCAGTCTCACTCAGTGTCCCTCAGAGCTCCCTCCCAGGGCTCTCTTATTCTAGCTATTCCTCAGGCAACATGCATACAATATGCAGATGATTCAACTTTAATCTGTGCAGCTGAATCTTCATCTGAACTACAATCCCTAACTCAGAAAATATTTAACATAGTTGAGACTTGGTTCATAAAACGTTGCCTCCTCTTGAATCCCAAAAAAACAAAGCTCCTTCTCTTTACACCTACCCATATATCCATGCCTTTAGATTTCTCTGTCATTTCTAACAATGGCACCCTCATATCCCCTGATTCTACCACCAAACTCCTGGGAATAACTATAGACAGTCACCTCAGCTTTGATAACCATATTAATAACACTATAAAAACAGTCAACAGAAAAATGGGCTCCCTATACAGGATCAAATATTTTCTCACTCCAACAGCCAGAACTACTATTGCCCACTCTCATCTAATGTCAACACTCCTCTATGCCTCACCAATTTACACCAACCTATCCAAGAAGAATCTTTTTAAACTCACTACATCTTACAACAACATTGCCAGATTTGCTACTGGTAATCGAACTCATCACTGCCAGAATCTAAAACAACTAGGATGGCTTGAACTGCAAAATCAGCTTTATTTTAACCAACTAACCATTGTTCATAAGATCCTCAACCAGCCCAACAACACTCCTATACTCTCAAACCTCATTACTCAGTATAAAAATCTTAATACCTTACGCTCTGCTAACAAACCTCTACTTAGTATTAATAAGTCTAACAACATGGCAGGTAACTCTATTTTCTCTAACACAACTGGGAAATACTGAAATCTTCTACCTAGTGATCTTATATCACTAGTTTCTCCTAACTCCTCTCTAATTATAATTTGATGCTCTTTCTGCAAACCTTAGAAGAATAGCAAACCCACTTTAGTGATGTTCTACCTCACATGGATATCTTGATCAGCATGTTATCAATACTCTTATGTAACCGTTCTCAGGAAATTGTAAACCTTAAGTTTAATCTACCTCATGAGAATATCTTGTCCCATATTATTGTAAATATTTGTCTTGTAATAAACTGTAAAATGTTTGTATCTACTGCTATGTTAACTTGACTGTAACCTTACAAACACCGTTTTGTATTTGTAACCTTATACATTTTGTTATAATGTATCTGTCTTTGGAGTTTTTCTCCCCGGGCCTCTACTGAAAATGGACATATATCCAGTTGGACTAGCCCAGTCAACAAATGTAAAATAAGTAAAATAAATAAATATATATGTGCCCATCCTACGTGTACAGATATACCTATTTATGTTGATATATATGTAGATATCAATAACTATATGTGCATATATATCTATATATCTATTTATGTGTATATGTATATATTTGAGTTTTTATATATGTGTATATATATATATATATATATATATATATATATATATATATATATATATATGTATATGTGTACATATATATCCATATATGTATGTAGATATGTATATGTGTATATATCTATATAGATATATGGATATATATATGTAAATATATATATATATATATATATATATATATATATATATATATATATATATATATATATATATATATATATTTACCATATGTCCAGAACATGGAGTGGAGTCCTACCTCAGCACCAATAGTCCCAACCTCTTAGTGCAAGGGGATGTCATGTATGTATTGCAGGTATATATGTAGACTGTTGCTACTGCAACAGGGGTTGTCTTAACAGACATGTTGTTTGTGGGAGGTCACATCTGCTTTTGACATGTGCGCCTTTGGCTAATGACAGACATCCTAAAGACATCATAGTACAGTACCACTGCTAGCACAGTAATGATCCTGTGGACTACAGCACAGGTATAACCAATATATGTGGACAGTCTGGCACTCTGTGGTCAGTCCAAGGTGTACACAAATCCTTTTCATACGAGACTTGTGGACCACGCCTCACAATGTGGATGTTAGTAGCCACGTACATGGGTATATCACGTAAATACTGGACTACAGATGCCCACACAGTTTATGTATTCACACATGCCTGTCTGTCCTGACACATAATACCTGGTTTTGCAGAGGTCAGATGGCCACATACTACCCAGTAGTTAGTGATATACATCTGTACATAATTCCACTGCTTTGTCTGAAATACGCAACAGTTATGGTGGTCTGGCAGCAGTATGTCTTCCAAATAACTGGACATAACGGCACACTGGGTAATTACACTAGGCTGCTAGGCATGTCACAAAGCACTGTGCAAACTACAGGCAGACTGCCACAACACTGGACTACATTTTGTATGGGGGAATACACATGCACCTGCAAATATAGCAGGCTCTACATGCATGTCACAGCACAGAGTAACAGACACCTGTGAGAAAGTGCATACCCATAACCAATGTGAACACAGCCACAGCCATGTATGGTATGCAAGCTTAATATGACACTATATGGGCTGTCTAATAAACACCATCCTCATATGTGCCACTCACACACTAACCCTACCTACACTGGGTCATGATGCCTGTCTGTGGTATGGGACACATGTGTGTCTGGCCCTACAGACATGTGAGTGACTAGAATACCATACACTGTAGCAACACGTAACCTCAGCTAGAACAGGACCAAGAACAATGGCATCCATCACAGTCTCTACACAGCCCACGGTACGTGTACACAATACATATACTGTCAACATTCACCATAAGTACACAGACCCCAGTACTGTACACACAATTGCAGAATGCCCAGGTTATGTCCTCAGAAATCACCCCTACTATACATAACATATCTGGCAGTCTGATATCTGACTGGCTTGTTATCAGGTATCATGTCAGTAAATAATGGTGTACAGAACATATGCACCTCTTACTGCATGACATATGTACAAAGATTGACAGACTTGTGGCTGGAGTTACAAACACTGGGCCAATATTGGCATGTTGCTGTGATAACCTCATACATTTACTGTCTTACCAGGGTTTGTTGTGACATATGCCCTATGAGGGATATGAAGTCAGTAACTCTCATGGGTGTCACCATGTACTGACTGCAATCTTCACACTATGCTTCTGCAGTTCTCAGATAGGTAGGTGTTCTGTGAGTAACACAAGAAACCTAAGGATCCACACACTGCCCAGTCTGCAGATAACTCTACAGATGGGAGTTTCCTCAAACACATAACACTGTCATGACAGGTATTAAATCATGTAGACCAGCCATATCCACACACACCCTGTTAAACCGACATTACTCCAAATGCAGAAGAGCAACACTTACATTCTGTAGTCATGTCTGGCACATCCCCCTCCTGTCTGTTGGCCTGTTTCCACAGTGTATGCTGTTAGAGGTAAATTTTAATACCATCTGTGATGCTGTTTGCCAAACACCAAATTGAGGTCCTGCTCACAGTGAATGAAAAGGCCCAACACCAACATGATGTTCCGAGATATTGGAGTGTGTTTCCATGCAATTGGCTATGGGAATGTTACCACAGCTGTTCCACATGCTAGAGGGGGCACTGCAATTCATGCAGAGGCCATCAGCTGATTATGAGCATCACTTACAAAACACAAGCTGCTGCCTAAGCAAAGCAGGTGTACTTCTCCACATCCACCAGAGAGGGAGTGAGAGAGACAGACAGAGACAAAGTAAGATGGGGGGGGGGGAGTAAAACCTAAGCATGTTTGTGTCACACCCCTACCAGTACAGGGTTTCAACCCCCTGACTGACTATGTATTGCTATCACATATATGCAGTTATTGCATGCGCCACATAGCTTACACATTGGGGAGCTGTCCAAAGCTATATCTGATGGTGAGTGACATCTGCAACAGTGATACAGTAGCGATAAGGTAGGTGTAGTACACATGCCTGTCCCCATGAACAGGTGTCAATGCCAACACAGCCATACTCTCTCAGGGACTCACACACATTGACACAGTTGGCAGGGTCAGGAATAGACTTCCTAACTAGCTAGTTTGCCACAATACAGTAATGCGCAGGTATCACATGCACCACAGGGGTTATTCAGATGATATATGGGCAAAGGGTATGTGAAGGTGTCTGACATCAGCCAGCATGCTTCAGTAGGCCAATGGGAGTTGTAGTGAGTGTAAATGTGGTCAAAAGCATCATACTCCACACACACACACACACACACACACACACACACACACACACACACACACACACACACACACACACACAGGGTGCCAGTACTGACATGCATGGGTGCATTGCTTCACAGGTATGTAGTGGTTGACTGTACCAGGAGTCTGTACAAGGCTAGGTGAAGGGTATACCATGGCATCAGGCCACATGGCAATGGTCTGCAGTGCGGCTCAGGGGTGTAGTGTCTGGATTGGCCCACACAGGTGGGTATTGTATTCACCATCCAGGGAATCCATGACATAACATACATTGGCAGTACGAGTGAGACACAGGCCTATGGCAGAGGACTGTAGGCCGTTTGGTAGTGATGCAGGCCAGCTGTAGCAGGTCATTGCATTCTGTCAGTCCTACAGTACCAGGCTGCTATACAGTATATTCCCCTGGGATGACAGGGTAGGTGTGCTAGGTGTTCATGCCAATACTTTCTGTCAGTATCGATCAAGTGGTGTAGATGCTAGCAGGGTGCTGCTTACAGCTAGGAACACACCTGCATGGGACACCTGCACTGCATGCTGCATTCTTTCACTATTGCTATACACAGGTGGGGGTCATATTGTACCCATTCCCAACAGCATGGATAAGACTGGAGAGGTACCTGCGGGTGGTGGTTGGGTGAGCTGGGTGCATGTGTGCTATGGACACTACTTGCATCTGACTCACAGATATGCATGGGGCATTCCACTTATGCTGGCTTGTACAGGGACATCAGCTGTTTCTCAATACATCATTACATCATTCCTATGACCTTTGTGATTTGCGAGTGATTGGCCAGATGACATCAGTATTCACTACTACAGGCCCAGATAATGTGATGCAAACCTGTATGTACAATTCCAAGGGTGTGTCTATTTAACTGTTACACATTATACACTATCTCTCTCGGGTACTTTCCCCTGTGTACTGCTTGTATATCTGGCCCAACAGTAATGCCATGTCCATCTTTCAGATGGTGACACATATTACCTCCATACATTTACAATGGCTTACTGCTAGAATGTGTTATACTGGGGAGCATTGTGTTTGACACTGCAGTTGTGAGGACTTGGCCCTGTCATTGGCAGTACTGGGCAATGGCCACCAGGACAAACCTCACCATGCATACATATTGACCACTCTCACACAATATGAAACACACACCAACCTAACACACGCATACCTGCATATTGTACAAATGCTACAATCTATCCTGCTACCTTGGCCACCTCAGGTAATCTGTGCTCCACTGGTATTATACCTACACATACATGTTACTACATTTCTACATCAGACTGGGGGGGCACACCTGACTGTTACTACATGTCTACATCAGATGGGGGGGCACACAGGACTGTTACTACATTTCTACATAGGAGTGGGGGGAACACCTGACTGTTTCTACATTTCTACATAGGATTGGGGGGCACACCTCACTGTTTCTACATTTCTATATAGGATTGGGGGGCACACCTGACTGTTATAACATGTCTACATCAGATTGGGGGGGCACACCAGACTGTTATTACATTTCTACATAGGATTGGGGGGCACAAATGAAACTTGTACACATTTGCTATGACTGTACTGGTATGTCAGGTACTCCATTTCATTCTGTATTCTAACCTATCATACTGACTAGAGTCATATCAGTGAACTACAGGTCTTAGGTTTGATTGACCTATATATCAGTTTCTGACTTCATACCCTTCAGAACTAACTTCTCACTGCCTGACCTGATGTAGTCTGTCTATGTAGGCCTGGGGGCAGAGGTTACCCATAGCTATCATTCAGAGGCCTTAGCACGGCCTTTGTTTGTGTTTGTCTACAGTTGTCCTGCTGGCTGAGACAGTTGTTGGGTATGTGAACCTCACTAACTGGCATGTGTGTGTCATATTGACACACAAGTGACCCAGCACATTTCTTGCAGTGGGTTTTGTCACCATGTGTAGTACTGGCTACTATGATGACACCAGTATTTGTTACCGATCTCATGCTGCCACTGTAGGTGTCTACTATCTGCTGGTGTCCCATTGAGCTACCTGATTCCCTTGCATGCTCCCATCCATACCATAGATACAAGTAACAACACATACTACACCATTCAGTAATTAGTAAGAAGAATGTCTTACCTTATGGCTGTGCCAGTATTGAGGATGGTGCTGGAGGGCTGCCTATGTCAGATACACGTAGTACACTCCCTATACATGGTTAAGCACAGGTAGTGTCATGTTTGACATCCCTTTTACTGTATGTGTGAGTCAGAGAGAGGTGTCATTCTCTGGGTCCCTACTGTGTCAGTGTATGTGCTATGCATTGCCTCTTTACCAAGGCCAGGGCATACTGGGCATGCCTCGTTCTGCCTACTGGGGCAGGCTCAGGTTGTTCTTCCTCCAAGTCACTCTGTGCCTTTGCAGGCCTTGGCAATGGTGGGGGGCTTTGTGACCCTGACCCGTTCTGATCCTGCTGCAGCTGTTTCTACAGGATCACATTGGGTAGCATAGCACATATGATGACAATTTGAGTACATGTAGCTGGTGAGTACTGCAAAGCTCCAACAGATGTGTCCAGGCACTGGAACTGCGACTTGAGCATCCCAAACACATGCTCTATTATAATTCTGGTCTGTGCGTGGGCCTCATTATGGAGTTCTTGTTTGGGTGTGTGTGCATTTCTGATGGGTGTCATCAGCCATGGCTCCAATGCGTAACCAGCATCCCCCACTAGGTGACCGTAAGGGATGTCCCCATTGGCAAATCTCTGGTACAGCTGCATCAGATGCCAGATGTGGGAATCGTGATAGCTTCCAGGGCAGCTAGCACACGCATTCATTATAATGGCCTGGGCATCGGACATGACCTGGCAGTTGATGGAGGGGGAAGCCCTTGTGGTTGATGTAGACCCTACCCCACTCACCGGGTGGTGCTTTGATGCAAATGTGTGTGCAGTCTATAGCACCCACTACCTCAGGGTATTCTGCTATTTAGTGGAAGAGATGCATATTGCTGGCTAACACCTCACGGGTGTTGGGGAAATATATGTGCTCATCGGCATGTGCTGATATGGCCTCCAGGAACTGGTGGAGTACCCTGGATGCTGATGCCTGTGAGATCCTCATGATATCCCCAGTTGGCCTTTGGAAGGTACCTGTGGCTAATATTCTTAGGCCTACACATACCTTGGTATCCACTGGGATTGGTACCTCTCTGTTAGTGCTGTGTGTTAGGTGTGGCTGGCACAGCTCAACAATTTGCTGTAGGAGGTCCCTGTCTACCCTATAGCACTCCACCATCTCCAGCTCATGTAGCCCCTGGTATGTTACCCTGGGACTATACAGTCTTCTCCGTCTCCTCACTGTGGGTTGGTTGACAGCATTCTCATCCTCACCACCCTCAGCCTCTTCCACATGTTGATGTATGATAGCGACTGCAGCACCTATCATTTTGTTGTCTTTGTTTGTTCAAATTTCCTCGCTTGTATACACCAGTGGTGTAGAGTGTATGGGAAAAAACAGAGGGGAAAGTGTTTGCATAGTTTATAGTAGTGTTCTGGGCTGGGCTGCTGCCTGTGTAATTGGCTGATTCTGATACATTTCACCTGCCAGCTATGCTAATTCTCCTTGATTACCTTCCTACTACTGTTTTCCCTTCCCACTGCCTTCCTGTTTAAGCCCAGGGGCACGCTGCGCAAACACAGTGTTCAAATGTGCACAGTGTTGCTATTTCCTAGTTTACTTTTTTTCCTTTAAAATCCAGTGTGTGGCATGCACACCCACTTAGGCAATGTACAGAGTGCTAGGCAGCCTCAGACACAACCCTTGCTTAGCCCTGTTGAGCTAAGGGCAAACCTGAGCCACAGGGCTCCAATCCCCTTACAGTATGCCTGACCCCCCCCCCCACCACCCATGATGTCAGCTAACTCCTAGGCTTGCACCAAGCTATTCCTACTCTTACACTGTTGGGACCTGACTAGCATGCTGGGGAAAACCGGGATTTACTACCATTCCCGCCAATTGCATAGGATTGCCTGCTAATGCATAGTTAGAGGACCCACACTGAGCCTTCCCCTTAGCAACCATTATTCACTGGCCATGTTGTCTTCTGCCTTCCATTGAGTATAATGGCAAACTAGTGATTTTGGCTAGAATG
>NC_056735.1:49721999-49839499 GCF_019279795.1 Protopterus annectens
ATAGAGCACGGAATGGGAAGATTTCCCTTTGCCACAATGTAGTGCGATCTTGGAATTGGTATACTGAAATGGTAGGGTGGGGGGGGGGGGTGCACATTGTCGAACATTCAAATGTTCGATCATATGGTCTTGGCCATATGAAAGTCGAACGTTTTGATGTTCAATTATGTGAAGGATACCATATATATATATTTATATATATATATGTATATGTATATATATATATATATATATATATATACATATATATTTATATTTTTATATATATATATATATATATATATATATATATATATATATATATATATATATATATATATATATATAAAAATACAGCTGATGCACATCTCCATGAGTATATGTTTTTTTTTAATCTGTGTAAATGCCTGCATTTATTAACCTGTTAATTATGTTAAGACAGTCACCTTTCCTCATATCACAATCAACTCCAAATCCCTAATCTCCCTCCTGGCAAACTACTCCCCTCTCCCACCACATAACATACAGATATCATAACATAGCCCGCACCTTTTTAACACCAGCCACGTAGCATATTACGCAAATATATTCCACCCACATTGAATCCCTGCTATAACCTGCCAAAAGCATTATAAACTCCTGAGCAAACTCAACAACCTAATCTTTCAACTTGCCAAACAAATATGCCTCTCCAGAGACATTCACCCAAATCCTGGCCCAGTTCCTCCACAGTGGGTCTCCACTACCCCTACTGTCCCCTCAGCTCATACAGCTCTACTAAGCCGCAAAAATAATTCTAACCTACTCCTTCTCAACATGAATATTGGACGTATATATAAAAAAGTACATGACCTCCATGAGATATTATCATATTACTTCCCTGACATCATAATATCAACTGAGACTTGGCTAAAACCTGACAACAGTAACATTGATATCCTAACCCCTGGATACAATACTATGCATAAAGATAGTCCTATCAAAAAGGGTGGAGGGGTAGCAATACTATTTAAAAACCACCTAACAGTTGATACCATAAAACTAACTATCCCAAACTTTGACAATGCAGAGCTACTCTTCACTATGCTAAAACTTAACTCCATGAAGCACATAGGCATTATAGGAGTTTACATCCCACCTGGGAATAACATTCCTACATTAGAAAATCTACTTAACTGGATCTCCAATGCCCTCCTTCAGGAAACAATTCTGCTGAGGGCCTTTGACATTAATTGGCTCACCTGCACCTCTCAAACTCCAGCAACCCATATTAACCTTCGTGAGTTCACCCAAACCATCACTTCTCCTACCAGGACTGACAAATCTTCAAAACTAGAGTCCATACCTGACTGGATTCTTACCAATACCCCCACTCTATGCTCTCTGTTCAGTTGTCTGTCTGATGGTCTTAGTATCAGTCAACCTTTCTTTCAAGGAGTTGTACCTATCAAAGCAGGCCAACTATCTGCTGTGTGGCTCACAACAAAAGGAATTTCAGCCCCAACAACTTTATCTCATTACTAAAGAGCTGCAACTGGGAAGTCCTCAGACAACAACCCCTGGAAGAGGCTGTTAAATCTTTTAATACCAATTTACTAGATATACTGAACAGCCATGCACCCCCAAGAACTATTAGAGTAAAAGCTAATTATGCACCTTGGCTAACCAAGGACTGCAGAGCCCTGCTAATTGCAAAAGATAAAGCCTGGGAACAATATCATAAAGATAAATCAGTAGCCTCAAAACCTTCATTTCTACAGTTAGGAAACAAAGCATGGAATTAGTTAAATGCAACAAAATAAACTGCTACCATAGTAGTCAAAAGAAGTATCATAATAACCCTCAAACATTCTGGGCTGCCACAAATAATATTCCTCGCCCAGGTAAATTATCTACAACAATACCAACAACTTCCAGCAACTCTGATAACATTGCAACTCAATTCAATAAAAAACTTCACAGAAAGTATCTTAGCCCTCTCAAATTCCCAAAACACCTGTACCACCTCCAAATCACTCATATCTCAAAACATCGCCAACTCCTTTACATTAAAACCAGTCTCTGTTAACATCATAAAAACTACTAAAAAAACTAAAACCAACCACATTAGCAGCAGACAAACTCCCTGCTGATGTTTTGCAAATCGCAGTGGAAGCAATTGCATACCCAGTAGCTATAGTAATAAATAGATCTATCTCAGAAAACCTGGTATCTGACATCTGGAATATCTCCCATATCATACCCTTATACAAAGGAGGGAATTCCACCAAACTTACTTACTTATCACCCAATTGCCATTCTATCACCCCTATCTAAAATCCTAAAGAGAGTAGTTCACACACAATTGATGCAGTACCTACAAACACACAAACTACTGTCAGATACTCAACATGGCTTTCAGCCCTATCATAGTACTACCACAGTCCTAATATCCTTCACCAACACAGTGAATTACTATAGGAATAATAAGAAATTTGCATCTGCTATCATTTTGGACCTTTGTAAAGCATTTGACATGGTAAATCACAACAAACGTATTAACATTCTTGCCACCCTAAACCTTAGCACTTCCTTAATTACATGGTTTAGAAACTACTTATCAAGACACCAGCAGGCTGTTCAGTGGCAAAATGAACTCTCCCCTATTCTTTCAGTAACTGTTGGAGTTCCCCAAGGCTCCATCCTTGGACCTCTACTTCCCTCTGTCTTTACAAATAGAGTCCACACCTCTACCCTTCACACTACAGTTAAACCATATACAGATGTCTCCACATTTATATGTGCAGCCTCCTCCCTACAAGACCTCCAGACTATCACCCAAGACTCTCTTCTAGCTGCTGAAACATGACTCACTAACACCAAACTCATTCTAAATCCCAACAAAACAGCTCCTTCTCTTTCACCCTACAAGAACTCCCCCAACACTCCTCTCATTCAATATCACATCCAAAAACAATACCACCATCACATCAGTAACCCACACCAAACTTCTAGGTGTTAAAATTGGCAACAATATAAAATTCCATATTCACATCTCTCAGACCATTAAGAAAGTACACAAAAAAACTTTTTATCCTCTACTGAAACAAACAATTCCTGACCATAAATTCAAAAGCTAGTACTGCTCACACACATCTCTTGTCAACACTCCTATACCCCTCTCTGATTCTAACCAACCTCAGAGAAACAGATATAGCTAAATCTGAATCCTGTTGTAATAAGATTGATAGGTTTTCCACTAACTCCCCATATAGAACACATCATTGTACATCTATTAAAGTACTAAACTGGTTAGAACTCCCACAGCTACTACTCTTTAACCAACTAACCTTTGCTCATAAAATCCTGCATCAACCAGAAAAAAAACTGCTCTCCAAACCCTTTTATGACTACACACTAACAACCATTCTTTACATTCAAGAAATAAATATTTCCTGGATATCTCTAAAGCAAACAACTCATCCAGAGTCTCGCTTTTCTCAAACTTCATAACCAAAATATGGAATAAACTGCCACCCCCAATAACATCCAACTGCTCCACAGCACAATTCAAAAAAATTCTGAAATCTCATTTAACAGGCCCTTGGCTCTGTTCTTGCACCTGAACTAATGAGAGATGGCCAGTTGTATTACTTTTGCGTACAATTCTAGACATACTACATTTATACTTAACCTTAATGATTACCAAATCATGTCTGACACTGATTTTATCTCAGGAGCCTACAACTATTCATGTCCTATTTCTTTCCTTGAATATACATATGGAATATATACCTGCATTGACACTGTGCATATCTCTGTCAATTTCAACTGTGTACTCTCACAAAAATCCAATTTGGACCATTATGCTTTATTGGCATGTTGTAAACTACCTCTGTATAGTAGCAAATGCTAAAGAATGTCAATCATGTAAATGCTCTACTGAGACTGTCAATCAGTCGTATTAGGCTATAGCTTTCTGTTTTTTTTTTTTTGTATTTTTGCTTACCTTGATACTAATTGTTGTACTTTTTCAGTATATTTTTTTGTCTGCTATATTTTGTAATTGCAGCTCTTCTCCCCAGACCTCTGTTGAAAAAAGACTTGTGTCCAGTTAGACTTTCCTGGTAAACAAATGTAAAATAAATACATTGGTTCCCCAATACTAACTGCACATACAAGATGAATGAAGTAAGTCAGGCTCCACATCCGAGCCAGAGTGAAGGCTGGGGGGAGGAGAGGTTTGGTTACCATATCAAGTGAATGACCAGCTCATAGTTTAATGAGAGATGGCCAGTTGTATTACTTTTGCGTACATTTCTACACATACTACATTTATACTTAACTTAATGATTACCAAATTATCAAAGTACACATTGCCATGAACTATATGTACTGCAGCCATCTGTAATAGTAAATATGTTTAGTTAACTGAAAGTTCATCTGGAAGGATGTTAAAAATTCCTTTCAATTGTTACACTTACATGTGTGTACAACTTCTGCCTTCGAGGGTAAGGTAAACTGTGCTGCCTTAAAAAATTCACAGGATATTACTTAAAAAATTCAGTTTAAATATGGAAAACTGGAAAGTAGAATGTACAATGAAAGTGTATGGTAAGATTCCAGAAAACACCTGTCCCCCAAACAGACGAGCTGTGCACATATACAAAAGTTTATCAGTTTGAAGGAAGATGCATTCCTACTTTTTCAACTTGCATTAAAGGAAATGTTAGCACAGATGGATTAAGTGCAATTTCTGTATAACACTCTGTGCTTTACTGTTTCCTTCTTTAATAAATGAAAGCATATTTGAAACATGAAAATAACCATTTAACAAATAACCATATATACTTTCACATGCAATAATAAGTTCAATACATTGCTAAACAGTACTAGTATTTATGTCAGAAACATTCAGGAAAATATTCTGAGACAACTAAACAACCATACTGGTATGCATTCCACTTTATAGGACTCTTCGTTGATAACTGCTATGCAAGTGCAAACCATGGGGTTATGACTACCATTCATAAGTATATGGCAATAGAGGGAATGACATCAGCCATGTGAAAGGGTCGCTCTATGTTTTATCAACTCGCACACCAGTTGACCACATAAGTTGAATATAAAATTAATTTGCATATTTCAAGGAGTAACTCTTCTTTGTTTTTTGTTTTTTTTTTTGCCCCTTTCTTCTGCCCAACAAGATGTATTGCTTTTCTTTCCTTCCATGCATTTTAGATAGCAGTCGACTCTGGATGAATAAGTGTTTTGGCATACATTGCAACTGGAGTTTCCATTCTGTTACCTAGTTAAATATGATACAGACTCTGTTACCTTAATGCAGTGATAAAGCTGTACACCTATGGAAAGGCAGATGGTAACAGGGGGGTCTTTACCTGTTGTTACAGTTAATTTGTGTGTGTTTCCCATGAAAAAGATAGCAAATGACTTCAACATAAGTAATCATATTAGGTGATTGTTATGTGCATTGAACAAGTAAATATTTTACTTCTCACAAAAACATTTTGAGGAAAGCTTCTGACCATTTTTTGAATGGCAGGAGTAATGAATTATGGGTAACACTGTGATATTGGGGTGGGAGGGATACTATTTCTTATGGATAACATATTAGTAGACTTGAATAAGAGTGCACTCACTTCCTAGGCCTTGTTTACTTTTCAAATGCACCTCTTTTACATGGATATAACGAATTTGACCTGAAACAGGCTCTATGTGCTGCTATTCTGCTTTGACTGAGGAGGTCCCAATTTCAGTTTTCTCCCACTGGATTGCAATTTAAGAGACTGACATTGCAAATGTCATCATCAGAACCAATCTTGATGCTGCCAACCTTTTTCCACCACTGTGGTCATCCAAAAAAGGGAATCTCAGGGTACTTTGCTACTTTTTTCATTGTTTCTTTGGTAAGTTTATTTATTTATTTATTTATTGCATTTGTTTACTGGGAAAGTCCACTGGGCCAGAGATGAGCCCATTTTCAGTGGAGGCCCGGGGAGAAAAGCTCCACATGTAATTACATAAAAGAACATATAATATGTATATAATATATAATAATAAATAAATAATAATAAATAAACATATAATAATAAGTTTATGTTGAACGCTGAGGAAACAGAACTTGTTAAATATGGTATCATCACAATCATGCTTACAAGCATTAGAAGCTGTAGCAAGGAGTGCCTACTGCCATTAAGAATGGGAACTAACGTCAGAAGAGCCAAAGGCATAGTCTAATAAGATCAATTGTTTGCCAGTGTTTTTTACTGATAGCAATGACGTGTGAGATGCAAAAAAGATATGCCACGGGATTCATGAAGCTTGCACCAGGCACAGGCGTAGCGTAGGCGGAATAATGCCTAATATGGCCGTCGAGCGATTCAGGTACAATCCAATACCACGTGCACTACAGGCGTACGCCAGAACTGCACAACCCTCAGCATAGGTATGCTAATCACCCCATGTGCAGTGTTGCACCATGCAAATGAAGGCAGATAGTGATTCATGAAGTGGTGCAGGTGTAGCGTAAGCCCACAGAAATGTAAACCAAAAAACACGGTTTACATTTTCCCAAACAGAACATCGGAGCTATGGAAGTGGACCAGACACATGTATTACAAAGTTAACATATGCCAATGGCGAAATACACAGCAAATGGCATAAGAAAAGATGCACAACACCTAAAAAACAACATTTAATGTCATGTCCACAGTAACGCACAGTACAACCACAGGGCATGTGTGCGCAAACTGGAACATAAAGAAATTATATAAAAATGTCATAAAATTGCAATGTAATACAAATCAGGTTTACACCATAATACACAATGGTAGGCATGGAACACCACAACCAAGGTGCAAGGGTTGCTAAGGGCCTGCGACAGTGTTCGGCGCGGTAACTATGAATTAGTAGTCAATGCCATGCAAATTAGGCAGATAATACTGAATCACAAATGTCCCGCTGGATGAAGGTTGTACCATACGGCGCAGCGCTATAACACCGAGGAGTGGCTCAGAGGAGATACATGACATCAGCAGAGGGGTGTGCCACCGTAGCAGTAAGCACATTGGAACAATGCAAATCTGGCCTGGCCATTGCTAAGCAAAGCTGCAGAACAGGGGTGGGGAGGAAGGTATAGAATCGTACATGTGTACAGTGATGAAAACGTTCCCGAAACCCAGTAAGAGGATACACGTGTCACGAACAATAGCACAAACAGGAAGGTCAGGGGAAGAAAAGAAAGAAGGAAATGCCGAAGTAGGGTAATTGGAGTACTAATGAGCAATCAGCACCAATCAACTCACGGCGGCCAATAGACGGCAGCTGACAAGTCTGCTCGCAGAAACCTGCAAAACAGGATAGGGGAGGCATTGGAATGCAAAGAAAGGAGGGGAGGCATTGGATTGCAAAGATAGGAGATCTGTCATAGCAGAGCAAAGCAAACCGACAGTAGACCGGCAATAGCACACATTACGCAAGATACGCCAGGTCTAGGAAAGTACAAATGAAAGCAGGCTGCTGGATGCATGCCAGAAAATGGTAGGTGGAACGTGCAGAAATGTAAAGGGAAGGTCAAGAGGTAATCCACGGCAGCCATATGTAATTCAACACCAAAGGCACCACAATAGTAGTTCCGGTAGTAAAACACATAAGATACCCTGTAGCTACGATCGTACATACACACCCTATGACATCATCGGTGTTCACAGCACAATAGTATAAAGTGTGAAAGCACACTACACACACCTGTGTATTCCCAAACACTGCACCATAGGTGTAAACACACGGGGAACTTTTAAAATGTACATGTTGGGAGCTGCCATAACTGAGATACATCAGCATGTGTTAGAGACTGACAGTGTTGTGGAGGATGATGCCGACAACCACCGCAGGCCCCGGAGGAGGAGAAGAGTGTTCAGACCAAGGGTAACCTACCAGGGGCTACATGATCTGGAGATAGTAGAGCGTTACAGGGTGGACAGGGACATCTTACAGCAAATAGTGGAGCTGTGCCAGCCATGCTTGAGAACCAGAAACAACAGAGGGGAACCCATCCCAGTGGACACGAAGGTATGTGTAAGCTTGCGAATACTAGCCACAGGTACCTTTCAAAGGCCAACTGGAGATATAATGGGGATCTCACAGGCATCAGCATTCAGGGTACTACACCAGTTCCTGGATGCCATGTTACCACATGCCAATGAGCATATATACTTCCCCTGAACTCAGGAGGAGTTGGCCAGCAATATGCGTCACTTCCACCGTGTGGCACACTACCTGGAGGTACTGGGTGCGATAGACTGCACGCACATACAAATCAAGTCATCACCTGGTGAGCATGGTAGGCACTACATAAACCACAAGGGATTCCACTCCATCAACTGCCAGGTCGTGTGCAATGCCCAGGGCATTGTCATGGATGTGTGTGCTGGCAGCCCTGGAAGCTACCATGACTCCCATATCTGGCATGCCTCACAGCTGTATCAGGTATTTGTCAGGGGGGACATCCCACATGGCCACCTTGTGGGGGATGCTGGCTATGCACTGGAGCCATGGATGATGACTCCCATCAGAAATGCACACACACCCATGCAAGAACGCCATAATGAGGCACACACACAAACCAGAATCATCATAGAGCGTGTGTTCGGGATGCTGAAATCACTGTTCCGGTGCTTGGACACATCTGGTGGAGCCTTGCAGTACTCTCCAGGCACGTGTGCCCACATCGTCATAGTATATGCCATGCTACATAATATGATCCTGTGGAAACAGCTGCAGCAGGGGCAAAATGGTGAAGGCCCTCATAGCCCACAGCAATTGCCAAGGCCATCACAGGCACAGAGGGATTCAGACCATGAACACACTGTGCCAGCCCCAGTAGGCAGATGGAGGCATGCCCAATATGCCTATGCCTCAGCAAAGAGGGAACGTATAGCAAATACTCTGACAGTGTAGGCCCCTACGGACTGACACACCACTCCACCTGCACACAGAGTAAAATGGATGGCACACAAACACGACCACCTGTAAATTGTAATGTATAGGTGGCCCACTGTGTGAATCCTATATAGGCAGCCCTCAAACATTGTACACACAACAGCTATTGGAACACGGAATGTCAACAGCTGAACAGTACATGCGCCTATCAGCATATGTTGGTGCTGTGTGTATAGGTTCCCAGGTACATCGGTAGGTACACGGCCGATTGTTAGAGGCCATACACCAAACAGGGCAAACAGTGTCCGCTGTCACCACAACATCAAGTAACCAACTGTCGCTTAGTGGAGCAGAGGCAATTGTGGGAGCACATGTGTGTAAGCACTGTTCTGCACACACTCAGCACGGAGTCCCTGCTGCGTTAATGAGGGGCTCCACATAATATAATCATGGATGTTGTGTCAAGGCATGGGGTGTACCCATGACAGGTATTCATCACCCCAGCATGCTCCACCTACAGTCGTTTGAAGGTGTAGCACAGTATCGTGTGTGGCTCACTGTGATATACATACCCAATGCCGGAGCACATCCAGTAAACATCACATGGACATACCATTAATTGGACTCATCAATATGTAAACTAACTGAGTTAGCCATGTGAGTGCAGTATGGAGTAACAGCCGTTGTATACTCCACGTACAAAACAACATAACACAAGTACAAATCCCAGATGGCCATGTGTTAAATGCAGTGATCGTCATGCATGTTCACGGTCCCACATCCTGCAAGGGATGTAACATAATCCCGAAGGCACGAGTAATGCATATCGGATGCAGGTCATCAGATCATATGTGTAGCACACGTTAGCGGGAATATGCATTGCCCACTGCTGGTAAGCGGCGTTTAAATATGACTATATGGATATGCACGAAACAGGGATAAGCTTCTCTGAATATCACGCAGATCACGGTCAATGATGTCCAGAACAGGTGAAACCAGCATTATTCACCCCTGTACTAATAGCGCCTGCTCTGAAGGGTAAAACGACCACTGCCAGGAGTAGAACACGCAATCATGTATAGAATCACCTAACACTATTGTTAGCCAAGACGTACCTATGGTAGGGTTGCCACCTCTTCAAATGACCAATGTGGGACATACGTCAGATGTCTGCAGGCCGACACATACACCCGGCCAGTACGAAATTCAGAACTTCACTGTTTTGCCTAGATAAAAGCTCATTCTTGTAATGTTTACTTACTTATTCTGTTTCTAGAACATATAGGTGGTTCAGATACAGAATAACTGTTTTATGCAACTATTACATAAACTATAGGAAATAAGTATGTTCTAAAATCCCAGGATATTTGCCATGTTTACAAATATTTTGCAGGACACAACTGCCCAAAGAGGGACTGTCCCTCGCAGAGTGGGACAGCTGGTAACCCTAACCTATGGCAGGTGTGTAATGTGACAGGTACAGACACAAATGTGCAGAGTCCAGGAAACAGTATACACCAACAAGTACACAATGAAAGGTGTAGCTTGCCTGTCACTTTCCCCGTCAGATATATATATATATATATATATATATATATATATATATATATATATATATATATAAATGTACACATATATACATATATATAATACAGATAGAAAGGACGATAGAGTGATATATGTTGATATATACGGATTCAGCGATATCTGCAAATATATATAGATAGGTCAACGACATTCATAACACCTTGGAGGTACAAATAAATAGGATACCGCCAACTATGGAATGTGTAACATACCGACATGCGTAACCACGAGGCTGAAAGACCGAAAGAACACAGTACCGGAACAGTACAACCGCGAGTAATAGTATGATGATATGAAGGGACATTTAGTTACCACTGCCGGTGTTGTGGTCCACGTAGGTACTGTGTTCAACTGTGTTTGTGAGTGCCGTAGTCTGTGTATGTGTGTGTTGAGGGTGCCATGTGCGTCTCCGCGTGACTGTAATGTGTGTGTGTGTGTGTCCGCATCATGTGTCTGTTAGTGCCAACTCGGAGGTAGATCATTATGGTCGGTGTGGGTATAGCTAGCCGTAGGCATACGGTTACCACCTGTCCCACATTAGGAGGGACAGCCCCTCCCTGGGCAGTTGTGTCCTGACATAAAACATTACAAAGGGCAAATGTCCGGGATTGTAGGACATTAATATGTCCCATATATAATATAATAGTTGCATTAAATAGTTATGCCTGTATGTAAGAAACGTAAATGTTACATGCAATATGATTAGTAGCCAAAGTCCCACAATATTTATGTATCGAGCATAAAAGTATGTGCTAACCTGTATACTGACCATGGCTATGTGTTGGCCTGTAAACACCACTGTGCATCCCGCAAGTGTCCAACAATGGCCATATGAAAAGTTGGCAACCCATGGCAAAGAGGTTCTGTTACCAACACAACCGCAATGACTACAAATATCTGGGACAGAAATACACGGGATAGCTGTCAGTTAGACATATCCCTTTACATATCGCTGCAATTCCAGAGGTATGGAAGTATCAACCTCACCTGCATATAATATAGAAACCAACTAACAATGGCCCAATGTACAATCCCATAACATAAGTCTACTAACTGATAGCTCTTTAATTAGGGACGGAGCCCACACACACATATATATGGAATATGTAGAAATGCAAGCCCCACAAACCTGTATATGCTACGTACACCCACCGACATCCCCCACACTAGAAACTATAGCAATACAGACTGTAATAACAGCACAAACATCCAGTTAGTCAATTACATTTGCAGAACCGTCAACATACCTTGTGAGAGACACAATTAAAGGCGCCATGCAAAATTTCAGCCGTTATATAATGGAACAAACGGCGATGTTACAGGTTTTGTTTACAATAGTCCATTATCAGACGTTGGGATGACAGGAACACCCACATGTTGAACCACATACTCTAGCTGTCACACACAATCCACGGGGGACATGAATCCAAAGTATAATTGTCTTTATGCATAGCAGTTGCAATTACACATAACAAAACACAATACAGGCCATCTCCCCTTAGGTAGGGCAAATGGGCAACGCCCAAGTGGAGAATTCAATTATACCCCACTGTTGCCACGTAATTGGTGAATGGAGTAGCTGCACAGCTGATATGCAAGTAATTAGTCACTCAGGAACACCAATTGGTGGGAGGAAACCACATGTTACAGGTATCGACGTATATAAGGATGACTTGCCAGACATTCAAACCATATGCTCATACAAAATACCTCTTTAAGCAGTGTGAGAGAGATACAGACGAAAGTCCATAACGATAACAAGGTATGTAGAACACTCGGTATGTAAGTTTATGTATAGCATGTTTTTTATTAATTATTTACTGTATGTATAGCCTGGTTTGCATTAATTAAAAGTGTCCGCAATGCATAAAGTGGGAAAAGGTATTTATGTAGTGATGTCTTGCTGAGCATACTAACGCATGTAGAAACTGTGCGTCCAGCAGTGGGCCACAAGGTACACATCACAGACACCACAAGGGATGCTACATGAGGGCTTTAAACAGAACAATTCCATACAACCTGCCGTCAGTGGTAGGGTATGTCCAACAAGTACATGCCATAGCAGGGGATAGTATATGGTGATATACTGTCACAGTAGGCATGTGTATGGGCATATAACGACAATGACATGTCTAAGGTGGTCCTGCTGTGCAAGTATGCTTTGCATTATGGGATACTATGTGAAATATGTGTAATGTATAGTATTGTAGGTAGATATGTCAGATATTCTACACAGCATAACAGGCATATCATGCATACCAAAGGTATCGTCTATTGGCATGTACAATAACAGGATACATATGGCTTGTAGGCATGGGAAATTGCAATAGCATGATAGCTAATCTAAATGAAAGGGCTACCAAGTAACCATGCACAAAGGACATGTAATAGCTTCACAGGTTCATAGTGGGGTACTATGCAGTCTGGCAAGTCTATGTGTAAGCACAACTACAGTGTTCACACCAGTGTCACCTCTCTAGGGTAGTGTCCTGTGAACAGCAGAGCCATGTGTTACCTGCACCTCTGCACAGTACAGCCACTGCAGTGATTCCTGGCGTACATGTGTCTCCCAACCACCAAGGTAGGTATCACATGAACAGTGCTACTGAGTATCCCTGCGTGATGTACATAGGACACATGTTCCAAAGCATGGTGAGTGTCCGGTTTGGGAATGTAACCCTCAAACACATCCCACTCATTGTTGCGTGTGTGCACATATCCATGAGCATGTTGCTCACAGTGGCTTTTGCTTATGTTGCGTATGTGGAGTATATCCATTAATATTGTTGTGGACATGGGCCCTGTCTGTTCAGCAGCGGTCACCCCTGAGTATGTAGTATGCAAATGTGTACAGACGTGGTATCCGTAGTTCAGCCGCATACTTTAACTGTCGGAGCTCAATAAACATCATGGCGTGTTAATGGTGTGGTATATAAAGCTGTAGCTGTTGTGTAAGGTACACCCTAAATGTGGTGGTGTACCCTTGAATGTGTGTAGAAGTCTTGAGTTCAGAGGTACAATGGGTGCCTATGTACCAGCTACACACCCAGTACAGATAAGTGTGGCCACATAGAAGGATATCCACACCACAGTGTCAATACGGTAACCACAGGAGTGGGTGCAACATACGTGTGTACTACAAACATTTACAATGTGACATGTATGTAGGGGATTACTACCTATGTGATAGTCAGTGGGTGAATGGTGTAATGCAAAGATGATGTTCATGCACCTTGTGTCATGCAACTTGAGGCCATAATATTCATATCAGGTATCTGTCACAGTGACACCCGTATGGATGGAGTCAGTATCAGCTAGTGGATCAGTCATGGCACTTTGTATGCAGGGGTTTGTAAAGCTAAGCAGGAAAAGTCCCTCTGTGCTAGCCTGTACCTCAGGGAAGCATATACTGAACATGAGGGGCCCAATAACTGAGGACTGTGGTATGCCAAATGTAACGGAAATGCAGTAGGTACTATGGTATGCTACCCTCATTGTGTGTGTCCTGTCCATGAGCCACGTTGCATAACATCCTGAGACATAGGGCACGATGTGCAGGCGGATGTGTATGTTGTCAATACCAGAATGGAGAACGGTGCTGAAAGGCAATGAGAGGACAATGTAGGATGTGTGGACTCACGTACCATCATCAACTACCCTGGTAACTGTATGAAAGGAGTCCACCAGGTGTAGGGGCCATGCTCTGGCCCTAACAAGTCCAACCCGGGTGGCATCAAAGGACCGGAGCCCAACAATGTCTCTGTGAATGACGTCCTTGATGATGTGCCCCATAGCCGTGCAGAACAGTCCAGTCAGGTGTGTAGGACTATAGTCCCACTCGTGCATTGTGGTGCCACCTGTGTGGAGTGTGATAAATGTTGCTGTGTGCCATTCAGGGGCCACATTGTCTGATACAAGGCTATTACTGAATATGGTGGCCTAGTGGGGAGACATGTCGTTCAGAGGTTTGTGGACATCACAGCCTGGGACTTTGGAAGGTGACATGGGGCCAGTGTCCTAGGACATATAGAGTGCAGGTTAGTACTGTGTAGGTGTGACCGCAGGGACACCGCAATGTTCTTGCATGGATTGTGGCCCTGTAGCGAGTGAGAGGGTGTAATGTTAGCATTGAATCCATCCGCCAGCATGTTGCCAACATCACCTGGGTCTGTAATGTTCCTGAGTGACTGTTGTATGTGAGAGCAGATGTGGGTGTTGCCATCGACTACTGACATACCACCATAATGCCTTGTGGTACACCCCGGAATGTGTCGCAGTAATGTTTACGTAGATAGTCTTGGAGTATCGAGGCTGACCAGTGAGCTACCCCACCCATGGGATTGTACACAACTGTGCAACAGCCTCCACCTGTTGTTGTACATTATGTCCATGGAATTTGACCACCAGAGTGGCGTCTGTTATCTGGTGTGTGCCATCATGGCTCTGTGTGGAATAGCATGATCCATGCAGTCGTGTACGTGCTAATAAAGTGCACTGGGGTATGTTTCAGCATTTGTATGTGCATTGCTCATCTGCACGGGTGTCATGACGTTAACAACCTCTGTCATAAGACGTCTGTAGTAGGTGTTGTAGTACTCATGTACTGTGTATGCCATGAAGGGTGTGGTGCTGGGATGTGGCTAACAAGGTTGATTAGCATATGTTCAGAATCCACCAATGAGGGGATAACCCCAGGTGTGGAACACCAGTCACATGTTGGTAGTGTTCATGTCAAGGTTAATGTTGGTCTTGGAGGTGGTGTGTATGGGTTGATCCAGCCGAGTGGAGGTTATGACTCATGGATGTGTCGGTACATGAGTGGCTATCCCAGTTAAGTGTGGGTAGTGTCAGTCACACATCAGTAGTAGCTGTCTGAGCCATACTGTCCAGTACACCAACAAATGAGGTCTGGTAACCGTGGGGTATGTTGTTGAATCTGTAGCTTGTTACAATGTGTATAGCGGTTCCGGACACAGTTAGTTGCACGTGGAGCACCTCTGATGCATTGTGCTAAGTAACTAGCCAGGATGTGTGTTCAACATAGTGGGATATGGGAACACCTCAGCTGTGGGTGTGCCGGTCCAGGTATGTGCCTGAAAGGTATGGTCTGTCTATAACCTGTCATTGCAGGTGTGCTCTGCAGAGCCTAGAGGCAGGTCCCAGTCACTGCAGAGATATTGGAGTGGTGCATTATAAGGTGTGCCTTGCCTGCGTGCGTCACAGAGGAAGATGTAAGCATTGTGTCACATGACCCCATGTCTTGCTTGCCAGTTCCCATTCTGCCGGTGACTGTTATTGGAAACTGTGCAAGACAGGCAGTATAGAAGCAGCAAGAGCCTTACATGTGATCTGTACTCCCAGGGCTGACAGGTGCAGTTCATCTGTGCCAACGCATTGTGTTTGACCAGCTCAGTCAAAGCAGACAGATACCAGATGCCTGTGGAATGACAGCAGAAGCATAGGCAACTGTTGAAGTGACACAGTCAGTCATTGTACAGTGGTATCGGGTCCGGATGAATGCATAATGCTCCCCAGGGCTAGGCCCACACCTTCAGGGCTACAAGACTGGTGAGCTATTGCATGTCCCTGCACACGTAGTCTGTGAAGTGGCATCTCAAGGCAGTCACACTAACATGGAGAATGACAGTCACATCGTACCTGGTGAGGTGTGGCATGGGTGCATAGGTTATGTTGCAGAACCAGTTACCCGACAGCAAGATGTAAGCGACTATCGCCTTATGTAGCCTGCTGTGTGGAACTGCAGTGTGACCGCCTACAGAGTCACCTATGACTGGTGTGTTGTGTATGTTATAACACCCTATTGGCTGTATGTGATGGGCACACATGAGTCTGTGGGCTATAAGTTGGTGATGTTGTGTTCTGTGATGAGGCTGCCTCTGGTGCCTACACAGAGTATGGAGAGGTACTGCACAAGTTGTCCTCGTATGTGTGGCCCGTGGTGGAGATCATGTGAGACTATGTGATGAGTGGGGTGTGTGAATGTTACACATCCCCACATGACTGTCAGGTGCAGTCAGGGTTGGTGACAGCATTACCCCAGCAGGGCTGCATAAGTGCATCCCCCACAGGCTGTAGTGTCGTATGTTGGGAGGTGAGCATTGAATGTGTACATGAGACAATTGCTCTATTGCCACATGTACGACATATCCATCATATAGACAGGCAATAGCACTGGTACGTGACAGTTGGACATGCCTGTATATACAACCATGTCTCACAGGATATGTGCGTTATGTGTGTACAACAGCTGTTGTACCATAAGCAAGCTGGAAATTTTAGGACAGCCAGTGTACCTGTGGGAAATGGTGTGGAATGGGTGCTATATTAATCAGTAGCTCATGACATGCTCACAAGTTCTGAACAAGTGCCTAGCATGACCATACAATACAGATAGGGTGTTGGATAATATCAACCCACAAGTGGTGACAACAGTCATATTGGGTAGCACCGCACTATAACCCTGCTGAATATGGTGTGCATGTCCATGAACCATTATCACTGTAGATGTTAGCAGTACAGATGTACAAGACAGTACAGATGTTTGATTACAAATACCTTTGTATGTCACAGGACTGTTCTACCAGTGGCCCGTTGACAGACTCACAACTACAAAAGGTGCCAGAGTGACATGTGCATATCACACGTGCCAGCTACAGTAGAACAGGGTTAATGTGTTGTACTCCACCCTCATTGTAGCCCATACCACACAGACAAATGTTAGGCATCTGTGTATGTAAGGATGTGAATGGCCATGACCTATGAGGAATAGCTGTATCAGTGTTGTGAACAACATACAGAATGGGCTGTGTGGGTGAGGTGTGTGACATATGTGCACATTCTGATGGATGATATCAGCATTGTCACCGCTAGGTGAACATCCCTGTACCCATTAACTATCACCTAGGCTGTGGTCAACATTATGGACACTGTGTAAGGGATGGTGCTGTGCAGTACACCTCCCTGCCTTGGTGACGTCTCCAGGCCCCTTGGGTAGTCATACGAGGTACCCATGTCATGACAGGGTGCCATCCATGAGCACGGAGATCATTGGACAGGCATATACAGCACTGGGGTGACCAATATTGGATCACATATCACCTTTAAGGGGTAATGGCCATGCATGGATGGGCGATACCAGCCTTCACAATCCTCACCTCCATTATGCAGCATGCTGTCTACCTTGCATAAAGACATTTGCTACACCATGATGATGGACATGCTACATCTGATCTGTAAGACATACATCATGGACAGCCACCGTCCTAATACTAGGATTGCCACATGCTGGACAGATCCCTGTGCCATACATGTGACATACTCCCGCCAAAGCATGCAACCCTGTCCATCAAAGCTGCACATGTCATCCCAGTCATACATGGTGTGATGGCTGCATGGTAGATGTAGTATTAACTGTCCGGATCAGTAATGTGGCACTGATGCACCTTGCGGTGGCATACTGGCTGTCTGTTACAGCTAGGAAACCTTGCCTGTACATGCTATGGTTGATAACCATCCCTGCGAATGATGTCCGACTAGCCATTGTCCCATGTCTATCACATGTGCAACACAGGCGATCCGTGGCAGGATGTTGAACAGCTGTACAGTGCTGTGTAGATGTATATGGCAAAACACATGCATGTACATGTGTCTATGCGTATGTGTGCATTGTCACTGCTCAAGTCCATTAAGGCTGTGTCTGTGTTGATATGTGACATATACACAGCATCAAGGTCAACAGCATTACCGTGGACACATCCAGTCATGTGCAGATAGGTAAGAACACCAGTGCAGGCAAATAGACATGCCCACATCAAGACATCATTCACATGGAGTATGAACACTGTAATGAGGTGACACACATATATGGTGATGATATCCAATGCATAACGGGTGTTACATGTGTGTGACACAAACACATCAGTCGTGTCAGTGTCATGATGATTTGCAAAGATTACTGTGCAGATATACTAGATGTCATAGAAATGTATGTGCAGCAGTATCTCTGTACATCTCTGAAACTGTGACCTGTCACCATCATTATGTCTTACAGATAATGCCTCGTACATGCCTTCCAGCGTACAGCTGCCAGGAGGATGATGTCCTCATCCCGTACCTCCATGAGAACTATGAGGTGTTGTTCAGCCATGTGCCACAGCATGCCCAGCAGTGGGACAACCTGTGGCAGGATCTAAGCAGGAGGGTGAACGATGTGGGTGGCCATAACCGCACCTACCAGCAGGTGCGCAGACACTGCATGGACTTGATACGACATGCAAAACAGTGTGCCACTGCAATCACCAGGGAACAAGGTGGAACAGGTGGTGGGCCACCAACACAGCTCCCACTCACACACACCGAGGAGCTACTGGCCAGTCTGGGGACACCCTCAGAACAGCAAACACACACAATAGCTGCCATTGTGGAGGTGGGTGTCTCCCAACCAATGAGCCTGGAGTTGCCTGGTAAGTCAGTACTGCACATATGGCTATTATATCCCATTTAGTTGCATGTGTCACTGTACATTATGTAAAGTAACAACATATGCAAAGTATGTGGACACACATGCTGCATACTACAGTATGCTACCCTGTGTATACACACATGTGCATACTATATGCTATTATACAGGTGAATGTGTTAACATGCACAGTGCACCCTGTGGCTGTCAGACAGTCATGGATAATGTTCATACTGCTGTGTCACCCCTATACAGGTACCTCTGGCATGCCGCACAGACATGAGTCTGTTGCAGGTGAGACTGTCATCAGTATCAGGCATGTTAAAGCATAGATCTATTTGCCATTTGGCCAGTTAATAGTTGCACACTTGATGTTCGTTCCAGTCACATACAGGTCACATCATCCATCATTCACACAGGCCACCCATGTGCAATATATACAAATGAAATGATACACCAACTTGAAACCACAGTAGTTGTCATTGCTACATGTGTGGTCAGCTGTGCATACAACGGTGGAGGTGTTCTACAATGGCGGCATATGTAGTATGCATTGGAACAACATGTGTGGTACGCAAACAGTACCACACAGTGAGCTGTGATATGGACAGCCCACAGGTGTCACCATTGTGTTATAGGCCCCTGCATTGGGTGCACACATTGTAATGTGCCATCTGACATGTCCCAGACTCGTAGTGTTCTGGCTGCAATATTGTCACACTATCCCATGACCCATACCCCACATACCAAACAAAAAACCCGTTGTCTCCATAGCCCTGTGGATGGTGACATATCTGACATCTATGGGTGTATGTCATATGGGACAACACAGACATGTGAGATAGATGGCCATCACACACATTTGGTCAACACATGTGCACACATGGCCATGGGGGATGGCCAGAAACACGTAGCCACACAGTAGATGTGATGTGTATACACCCTGTTGCACATTGTCCACACATGGTCCAATTATAGCCTTAGTTGACTGATTATATAGTTGATGTGGTACACTGGACATCCTAAAAGCCTGTGCACAGCTAGTGGAAGTGTCACTGAAGTCTACCATATAAGATCTGTTGAACATCACAACTGTGTCATAGCATGACAGTAGTCACCTGTACAGCTTCCACAGACATTGACACCACATCAGGCCACAGATACTGTACATTTCCCTTGCTGCTGTAGGACATCACCGTTAGCTGGGCACCTTGTGTGTGTGGTACATCAATGTCATGTGGGAAATGGTGAATTGACATGTCCGCTATGTGTGGACATGGTTTCCAGGCAGCTAAGACCCTGTAGTTGTTGTGCAGGGGTGTCATCTGTAGGTCCTCCAGTGACCTGTCACTTGGCACAGCATGGTTTGGTGTGTATACACCTCAGCATCGTGGGTCACAATCCACAGTTATGTCATGGGTATGCATGCAGTTATGGCTATGCAATGTGTACATATTATGCATTGTACAGCAATATAGATGCTTCATGATGCCATGCAACGGCACAGTGTCTGTACTTCACACTGCATAGCAATGTAGACGGCTCACACTACCCTTCCATGCTCATGCACATTTGCTAAACATGCATTCTATCTGTAGGGCATACAGACAACACCGCAATGTGATGCTCATTACGATGCTGTACATGTGTCAGGACACCATTGTGTCAGACATGTATGCATGTTAATGCACACGTCAGCAGATTACATGTCAAGGTCACGTCAGCCATGTGTACTGTTATCCTGTTCTGGTCCACATGGTGTATCACGGGGATGCATGCATACTACAATGATTGTGTGAACTGCATGGCTACAGATATGACACCTGCTTGCTGTAGTGTACACCCCAGGGAGGTATGCTTACTAACACTATTAATGTTTGAGCTGCATGCCCTCTGCTGTATCACAGGCATGCTGCATGCCATCTGTCAAATCACATGCATGGTGTGTCTGTGTGTGTGTGTGTGTGTGTGTGTGTGTGTGTGTGTGTGTGTGTGTGTGTGTGTGTGTGTGTGTGTGTGTGTGTCTGTGTGTGTGTGTGTGTGTGTGTCTGTGTGTGTGTGTGTGTGTGTGTGTGTGTGTGTGTGTGTGTGTGTGTGTGTGTGTGTGTGTGTGTGTGTGTGTGTGTGTGTCTGTGTGTGTGTGTATGTGTGTGTCTATTGTAATTTAGAGTCTTTCTTTGCATTCACAGGTGATTTAGGTGCGTTACCCTCCTGCGGTCCATCTGATGTTAGTGTCCCCACAGATACTAGCAGTAATGAACATATGCATGAGGTACAGGCAGGGTTGTAAGGGGCTGAATCTGTGCCAATGGTTGCCATCCCAGCTATGTCCCCCTCATCCCCGCACACAGTTCTGCTGCCAACACATACCTCATCACCAGTGGCCGTAGAGGAAGGACAGTCAGCGTCTGTTAGCGTGGAACAGGAATGTGTGGTGGCTACAGAATGTGTGTCTACACACCATGGTGTCAGTGTAATGACTGCAGATGTGCCACACAGGCATGTGGCCGGTGCTGCTCGTAGGAGGACCTCTGGCAGACATGCACCTGCAGGACAGAGCACAGCAGCTGGTATCACCAGACGCATGTTCCAGACTGTAATGGTGGCACAGGCATGTGCTGAATGGCAGAACAGAGAAGGGCAGAGGCTGCAGAGGGCTGTTATCCATACCCTAAATGACAACATCCAGGCATTGGCAAATGCTCAACAGCAGATTGCTGATGTTCTGGACAGGCGATTGGGTGACATGGTCAGAATCCTTGACAGTGGCATGGCAATCCACGAGCATGAGCTGTCTGTGCTGGAACATCTGGTAGGAGTGAAGCGTAGGCCACGTGGACGTAGGCCAGCTACACCACCTAGTGCAGGTCAACAACGTGCCCTGGACGTTCCCAGCAGGGACACCGTTCCAGTGGACATGTGTCGTCGGACAGTAGCCAAGCTGTACCTCCACCTGGTAGTGCCCGTGCAACCCCTGGCAGGCACAGGTCATGTGGCCGTGGCCGGACACAGTGAGCTGTACAACCTGGTCTGTACAATCTGGAGCTGTCAATAATACCCTGTGTAGGCCTCACAAAAGGCAGAACTGTGTGCACACATACACACACACAGCAAAGACATCTGTAGGGCACCACAACACCCACATGCATACTGAACAGACATGTCCAATCATATCACTGGCCCTTACCCACACACAAGATGTCATCCATTGGTGCAGCCTATGCCCCTGACAAACATTATCACCCTGTGCATATGATGAAGCCTGTGCCGCATCCCTGTCATCCACACCATTGGTGCAGGGACATGCTCAAATGGTCTGATGCACAGGGTGTACAGAATAGTGAGAAGTGTATATTACATTAGTTGTGGAAGAATAGTGAGAGAAGTGTATATTACATTAGTTGTGTGTGAATAGTGAGAGACGTGTATATTACATTAGTTGTGTACTGTTGACATGCACCAGACATACCATGTAGTACAGGTTTAGCATGCATTGTTATATGTTCACAGTATGTGTCTTGGTAGCAACAGTAACAGCATGTTGGTAATGATGTCCTGGTTCCCTCCTTATGGTCTACTTGCATGTGCCTACAGGTAGCACTGTTTGCAGTCTTCCATGTGTAACTGTGGAGTACTCACAGGCACATATGGCAATATCAGCATGCTATACGTAGCCTCAGTCCGACTGTTGGAAAATCTAACATAACACAGATGTCCACACATATACTGATCCAGAAGCATGTGGGCAGTTTAATAGGCTACAGTGGTGAGAGACGTGACATCCATACCAGGTCACATCACAGGTATGTTGACATGGTGCAGGGGTTGTACACAGCGGTCTGGCCAATGATGATGTTAGAGGCCACTTGATAGCATGAGGCCTCATTGTGTAGCAGTAATACCCTGTCACATTACAGGAACATGCTCACACTCACGGGGTCAACAACACTATAACGCACACCCCATAGTGTTGAGGTGAGGAACCTTGCCTATGTGGTCATCACCGTCACAGTACTGTGAACCCACACGACGTGACACAGAGAAAGAACATGTACAGGTAGCCAGTGCGGCTGAGACCGATGGCATCAACAGGGTAGTGGACTGCATCACCATGAGGGGTTAGGGATCCTGTGTGTTCTGTATGGTAGCATACACCCTCACTCCATGCACCAGACATCCATACATACCTACATACACACACACACTGTGGAGACCACAAATGTCATACACATATGGATAGCTGATGTGTGTGATACACACACCACACCTGCCTCGTCATGCTTTCCACACTGCAGTATGTACAGATCTCTACAACAGTGTACAGGGGTGTGTAACAATTGGGATGTATTCCCCACCATATGTGGCATATATGGTCACACAAGCAAACACACACGGCAGTACTGTGAATGATACACCTGCTATATGATGATACGTCTGACAGACATGCAGCAGTATTGGCCGCATTATGTGTACCAACGCTACCTTCGGCAATTGTGCTGCTATATGCACACGGGAGGATGTAAGTGTTACAGGTGCCAAGTGACGTACTGTCGGCGACACCTGACTGCTGTGTAGATTTTATGTCTCCACCGTCAAGTAACGGTAACATAGCGTACTGTTTGCACATGTAATGGTAGGATGGCATGTGACACACCTGTGAGCCATCCCTGGCAAACATCCATCTACACAGGTGGATCACCACTTTATGTACACACATCCATCCATACCTGCTGTACATCCTACCGTACTGTCAGTATATCACCATATACAGGTGTCAATGATGGGGCTGCATTGCAACTGCATGTTGTAGTTAGGCACAGATTAGTTACTTACATCAGCTACTGCACATGCATGGTAGCTGCATGCACACTACAGATTGTACATGTGTGTTGGTCCTACATGCCTGTCATGTAGCCATGTTTGTATGCATTGCAATTGGTGGACATGTGTGTTGACATACATAACACATGTACTGTTGTATGATATGATGGGTGTCATGGGTAACCAGTACAGAGGGAATGTGTCCTCTGTCAACATTGCTGCCTCATGTACTATTAGCATTCAACAGCCATGGACCCACCTTCCATTTGCGTGCGTATGATTGCTGTAGCCACTTGTCTGCATGGAGGACAGCAAAAGCTATGCTATGTACATATGTGTTGTGTGTGTGGTCCATGCACATATCCACTGCAATTACATGTATGACATAGCCAAACATGTGTGTTTGTTGGTGTACAGTGACAGTCATCTGACACAGCTGTGTAAGATCCAGAGCCCCTGGTATGTGTAGAGCTGACCTGGTTATGTACAGTGGTATCATTGCAATGCATAACACATGATGGAACCCTGTCGGTACATGTGTAGTCTGCACAGTTGCTGTAGACCTATGTACAGTCCACTGGTCATGAGTCACATGGTGTTGTGTTAATGTATGGCTGTGTATTGCTGGTCCAATGACATGGTGATGTCGGAGGGCTACATTGTAGATTGTGGTGTGTACCTCTGTGATATGCACCTGAGACATCTGTGATAGCTCCTGAGTGTGTACTGGTCAATACATGTGAGTGGCCTTCATGTACGTGGGGACAGTAATACCATACTGTGCCCTTCCATGTTTAGAATCCGTGTGCATCCAAGACGGCCCTTTGCAACTGCTAAGTGTGTGAGCATGCCCAGTACGCCATTGTGTAGATGGACACACAGTACATTCCAAACTGCGCCCTTCCATGTTTAGAATCCGTGTGCATGCAAGACGGCCCTTTGCAACTGCTGTGTGTGAGCATGCCCAGTACGCCATTGTGTAGATGGACACACAGTACATTCCAAACAGACGTGTGATACTAAGCATGTGGGCATGGCCATTGACATCCTGTATAGCGATGGTGGTCATCCAAGCAACAGATGTCCATTTTCAATGTCACGATGGATACCTACATTGAACACACTGGTTGCTGTCTTGAAAGGTGTACTGTCTGTGGCGCATCCCGTATCTATGTAGTATTGTTGTAGTGCTCTGTAGATATTTGGCTTCCCCGATCACACCACTGCCGTGTGTTTGTCTACGTCTACCTTGGGACAGTAATATGCTTTCAGACTGCTCACTCTCTATATATTCCCTATCGGCGTCCTTGCCTTTGCGGATGATGTCACCCACCTAGAAGTATGCCTCTGGGAGTGCTGTGCTCAGTAATCTCGGTAGCGCATTCTGTAAATGCGTAATGCTGTAGTGTGATAAGGTAGTTAGGTGTATGTTCGACTCCCAGCCCTGTCAAGTGTGTGTGTGTGTGTGTGTGTGTGTGTGTGTGTGTGTGTGTTTTTGTGTGTGTGTGTGTTTCCAGCTGCCTGGGGACACAGTAATGCATTTAGATGCCTCACACCACATACATTCCCTATCGGCGTCTTTGCCTTTGCGGATGATGTCACCCACCTAAAACTATGCCTCTGGGAGTGCTGTGTTCAGTAATCTCGGTAGCGCGTTCTGTAAATGCGTCATGCTGTAGCGTGATAGGGTAGTTAGGTGTATGTTCGACTCCCAGCCCTGCCAAGTGTGTGTGTGTGTGTGTGTGTGTGTGTGTGTGTGTGTGTGTGTGTGTGTGTGTGTGTGTGTTTGCGCGCATGCTCCCGTCCGCCTGGGGACGCAGTCTTGCTTTTAAACGCCACACACCACAGCAGTTTGCTACCAACGTCTTTGCCTTTGTGGATGATGACACGCACCTAGATATCTGCCTCTGGGACTGCTGTGCTTAGTAATCTCGGTAGCGCATTCTGTAAATGCGTCATGCTGTAGTGTGTTAGGGTAGTTAGGTGTATGTTCGACTCCCAGCCCTGCCAAGTGTGTGTGTGTGTGTGTGTGTGTGTGTGTGTGTGTGTGTGTGTGTGTGTGTGTGTGTGTGTATGTTTGCGAGCATGCTCCTGTCCGCCTGGGGATGCAGTCTTGCTTTTAGATGCCGCACACCACAGCAGTTTGCTACCGATGTCTTTGCCTTTGCGGATGATGACACGCACCTAGATGTCTGCCTCTGGGACTGCTGTGCTTAGTAATCTCGGTAGCACATTCTGTAAATGCGTCATGCTGTAGTGTGTTAGGGTAGTTAGGTGTATGTTCGACTCCCAGCCCTGCCAAGTGTGTGTGTGTGTGTGTGTGTGTGTGTGTGTGTGTGTGTGTGTGTGTGTGTGTGTGTTTTTACGCGCATGCTCCTGTCCGCCTGGGGAAGCAGTCTTGCTTTTAGACGCCGCACACCACAGCAGTTTGCTACCAACGTCTTTGCCTTTGTGGATGATGACACGCACCTAGATATCTGCCTCTGGGACTGCTGTGCTTAGTAATCTCGGTAGCGCATTCTGTAAATGCGTCATGCTGTAGTGTGTTAGGGTAGTTAGGTGTATGTTCGACTCCCAGCCCTGCCAAGTGTGTGTGTGTGAGTGTGTGTGTGTGTGTGTGTGTGTGTGTGTGTGTGTGTGTGTGTGTGTGTGTGTGTGTGTGTGTATGTTTGCGAGCATGCTCCTGTCCGCCTGGGGATGCAGTCTTGCTTTTAGATGCCGCACACCACAGCAGTTTGCTACCGATGTCTTTGCCTTTGCGGATGATGACACGCACCTAGATGTCTGTCTCTGGGACTGCTGTGCTTAGTAATCTTGGTAGCGCGTTCTGTGAATGCGTCATGCTGTAGTGTGTTAGGGTAGTTAGGTGTATGTTCGACTCCCAGCCCTGCCAAGTGTGTGTGTGTGTGTGTTTGCGCGCATGCTCCCGTCTGCCTGGGGACGCAGTCTTGCTTTTAGACGCCTCACACCACAGCAGTTTCCTACCGACGTCTTTGCCTTTGTGGATGATGACATGCACCTAGATGTCTGCCTCTGGGACTGCTGTGCTTAGTAATGTTGGTAGCACATTCTGTAAATGCGTAATGCTGTAGTGTGATAAGGTAGTTAGGTGTATGTTCGACTCCCAGCCCTGTCAAGTGTGTGTGTGTGTGTGTGTGTGTGTGTGTGTGTGTGTGTGTGTGTGTGTGTGTGTGTGTGTGTTTCCAGCTGCCTGGGGACACAGTAATGCTTTTAGATGCCTCACACCACATACATTCCCTATCGGCGTCTTTGCCTTTGCGGATGATGTCACCCACCTAGAAGTATGCCTCTGGGAGTGCTGTGTTCAGTAATCTCGGTAGCGCGTTCTGTAAATGTGTCATGCTGTAGTGTGTTAGGGTAGTTAGGTGTATGTTCGACTCCCAGCCCTACCAAGTGTGTGTGTGTGTGTGTGTGTGTGTGTGTGTGTGTGTGTGTGTGTGTGTGTTTCCAGCTGCATGACAACAGTACATTGCTTTTACAGTATTCACTCTCCATAACATCCGTGCGGCTTCTTTGCCTTTGATGCTGCTGTCTGCAGGCTAGATGTGTGCCTGTGTGAATCATGTGATCCACTGATCATGGTAGCGAGTTTTGTAACTGTGTGATGCTGTCGTGTGGTACAGTGCTTACGTTTATGTTCTGCTCCCAACCCTGCCACGTGTGTGTGTGTGTGTGTGTGTGTGTGTGTGTGTGTGTGTATGTATGTATCCATCTACATATATATATATATATATATATATATATATATATATATATATATATATATATATATGTATATGTATATGTGTGTGTATATATATATATATATATATATATATATATATATATATATATATATATAAAATGTATATTGTATATAGATATGTATGTTGGGGTTATCACTCTTGACTCTGCTGCATTGTCTGTACGTGAGCACCTTGGATGTATGTACATCTGCTATGGCTCTGTGATAGTGCACATACTGTGAGCTGTAGTGATCGTGGGTTATACATGTTTAGTGACCGGTTATTGTGTTGCTGGGTATTACACGGGCATTGGAAACAATGTTAGTGCAGCACCTTTGACTGGTCATATGCAGATCTTGGCAACAGTCAGCAGTGGTTATTACATTGGTGTGTGAGTATGGCTCATATCCGTCTGTAGTAACTGTCAATTCTATGCACCTCAGGTTAACATTACAGATGCACGTTTATCCACAGGTTGTGGTACAGATCCCAGGACTGTATGTGTAGACATTGACAGGTGCAGGACTGAGTTGTGTTGGATGCATGGAGGGGTGTCCATGACCAGTAATGGGGGTCTCTACAGCCTGGCAGGTACGGTCTGTGACTGTCCCACAACCTCCTGTATATGGCTGACACATGCTGTACCTGTGTATATGCAGACACACACACTTACCACACACAGCTATGGCTATCACATACACACACCCATTGCACCACCATTGGGCCATGCAATAACCGTTGTCCCTCACACACACACACCTACGCGTACATTGGATGGCTCTATGACAGCTCTGGACATGTTAACACCACACCCTGTGCATATGATGTCACCTGTGCCACCACCTGTGATGTGTAACATTGATGCAGGATCTGACTAACCTGGTGCTGCTGCACACGGTGGCTTTATTCCACTGTATTGATGTTTGCATGCTGTTAACACACAGTGTGTTACTTCCAGGTGTACTTCAGCAGGCATGATGCATTGCAGCTATGACCATCACTGTAGCATAGTTTACAGCACTGTTACTTCTGATGATGTAGTCTCCATCCATGTGCCATTTCACTGATGTGTGTAGTATTGGCAGCATGTGTGTTTGTGTGTGCAGTACGTGTGTGATGGGTGTAGTACACATGTATACATGCTTACAAATGCATACACGACATTACATGGGCTTCACCATTCGTACACTAGCTTACTCGTTCTTCCACATGCGCACAAAGGCTAACGCACACGCACACATGCTTACTCTGGCTTACTGGCCACATGGGTGCAGACACACTGTGGGCAGGTTTGCAGGCCACATCGGTGGTATCCATGGCATACGCCGTCAGTCTCCTGACGTTCCCTAGGATAGCTCATGACACGTCTCTTCCACTGAGTACTGACAGCACACATGTGACACTGCTCCAGTGAGGTTACAGTGTTTTGTACATACACACTCATGTTGTCACCTATCTTCTACTCTAATAATCCCCTTAACCTACACTACACTGTAGAGGCTTGGCCCATATGGCATGACATGTTGTGATTCACTATCCTCAGCCTCACTTGCCTCACATTGCCTACAAATGGTTCGTTACATCTCTGACAGAGCGCTTCCACACATAAGTACCAGTACGCAGTAGCCATGTTGTCTCCAGCTTGCCATTCATCTGCATGGCGTACTAACATCTAACTAAACCTACATTTTGTATGTATATTATCCATATGTCTTGTTTTGAAGCGCAGCGCATTCTCGTGACACTGCGCTACGTTTTCACACCAGGGATCGGGGGAGGACAAATACTGGTTCATTGATATCCAATGGACAAAGCTGCCACTGGCCTTGGTCTTGGACATTGGCATGCTTCTTCGACTGTATTCATACTGTAATTGCAGCTGTCATTGCTCCGTTTAGCAACGTGCAAAACGTTAGTTGCATAACATCCGGGTACATTTAGGTTCATAGGTTCATAGGTTCATAGGTTCATATTAGGCTATCTGCCCTAGGGCATTTATAAGCCTAGCCAGAATGTGTTTGGCTTTTGCCACCCATTTTAAATTAATTTTGCTATGCCATTTTTTGAGGTTAGTATACTGTGCCTCTGTCTAACAGTGACACAGAAGTGATACCCGGGGTAAACCTACAATCTCCCATCCACTCATCAAGATTCCTCTTGAAGAGAGTCAATGAGGGACTCTGCCTAACCTGGACTGGGATTTTATTCCAGAGTGAAGGGAGCCTCTGGGTTATGAATCTGTCCCTCCAGCATGTCCTATTTATTTCAGTGCTGAGGTTCAAGTCTCGGCGTAGCTCGATGGGATTTGGATTTTCTGAGGTGCAGCATGTCCATTAATTCCGGGTTGGACATGGCTTTATACGTCAGGCACAGATCGCCTCTGAACAGGCGGTATACCACTGAGTAGAGGTGGAGTTTCTTTAACCGGGCAGCATATGGCATCTGTTTGAGCCCTTTGATCCTCTTGGTGAGGTACTTTTGGGGTCTTTCCAGTTGCTGCAGGTGTCTGGTAAGGTACATCCCAAAGGGCATTGTACTCAATTATGGGCCTGATGAGGGATGAGTAAAGAGGCACGATGACCTCCCCTGATCTAGATGTGAATCCCTTCATGATTAGGTGGGCTATATAAAATGTTTTTCTAACCACTTTGGCCACATGGTTGTCAAATGAGAGATTGCTATCAACTTGGGTCCCCAGGTCTCTAATTACTTCTTCTGTACTTAATGGATTACCACCTATGTGGTAATTTGTGGGCACTTTGTTTTGCCAAAGGGGATGACTATACACTTTTTGGCATTTAGCTTGAGGCCATGGCTCTGGCACCAGTTGTCTGTTTCTATGAGGCCCTTTTGGAGGATGCTTGTGTCAGCTGGAGAGTCGATTATTGTGCCCAGTTTGCAGTCATCTGCGAACTTGGTCAGCTACAGTCCTTCCGTGTTGGCCTGTACCTCCGAGAAATATATACCGAACAAGAGAGGTCCCAGGACTGAGCCTTGTGGGATGCCACTTGTAACTGGTTTGGAGTCTGACATGGCTCCAGCAATTCTAACTATGTGAGTTCTGTCCATGAGCCAGTTTGCAACCCATCTAGTGACATATGGGTTTATATTTAAGCTGGTGAGCTTATCTATAATGCCCGAGTGGGGTATTGTATCGAAGGCTTTTGCGAGGTCCAGGTAGGCTGTGTGGACCACCTTCCCCTCATCAATGGCCTTGGTGACTGTTTCAAAGAAATCAACCAGGTTTAAGAGGCAGGATCTGCCTTTAACAAAGCCGAACTGGGTAGGATCCAGAGTCTGTAGGTTCATAGGTTCATAGGTTCATACTAGGCTATCTGCCCTGGGGCAATTATAAGCCTAGCCCGATACTGTATGGCTTACGCCACCCCTTGATTTGAGTATACTGTGCCCTTTTTAAGGTTTAGTTTACTGTGCCTCTGTCTAATAGTGACACGGGAGTAATCCCTGGGACAAACCTACAATCCCCCATCCACTTATCGGGATTCTTCTTGAAGAGATTCAGTGAGGTGCTCTGCCTCACATGAACTGGAATTCTATTCCAGAGCGAAGGGAGCCTCTGGGTTATGAACCTGTCCCTCAAGCAAGTTCTATTTATTTCTGTGCTGAGGTTCAAGTCCCTCGAGCGTGTGGCTCTAAGGGATTTAGATTTACTGAGGTGGAGCATGTCCATTAATTCTGGATTTGACATAGCTTTGTATGTCAGGCATAGATCGCCTCGAAGTAGGCGGTATGCAACTGAGTAGAGCTGGAGTTTTTTTAACCGAGCAGCATATGGCATCTGTTTGAGACCCTTGATCCTCTTGGTGAGATACTTTTGGGGTCTTTCTAATTGCTGCAGGTGTCGGGTAAGGTACATCCCAAAAGTGGCATTGTATTCTATGATGGGCCTGATGAGGGATGAATAAAGGGGCATGATTACCTCTCTTGATCTAGATGTGAAACCCTTCGTGATGAGGTGGGCTATGTAGAAGGTCTTTCTAACCACTTTGACAATGTGGTTTCAAAGGAGAGATTGCTATCAACTTGGGTCCCCAGGTCCCTAATAACTTTCTCTGTACTTAATGGGTTTCCGCCTATGTGGTAATTTGTGGGCACATTGTTTTTGCCAAAGGGTATGACTATACATTTTTTGGCATTTAGCTTTAAACCATGGCACTGGCACCAGTTATCTGTCTCTGTGAGACCTTTTTGAAGGATTTTTGTGTCAGCTGGAGAGTTGATTATGGCACCCAGTTTGCAGTCGTCTGCGAACTTGGTGAGCCATAGTCCTCCCATGTTTGCCTGTACCTCGGAAAAGTATATACCGAACAAGAGTGGCCCCAGGACAGAACCCTGTGGGATGCCACTTGTGACCGGTTTCGAGTCTGACATGGCTCCAGCAACTCTCACTCTGTGGGTTCTGTCTTTGAGCCAGTTTGCGACCCATCTTGTGACATAGGGGTTTATATTTAAGCTGGATAGCTTATCTATGATGCCCGAGTGGGGTATTGTGTCAAATGACTTTGCAAGGTCAAGATAGGCTGTGTGGACTACCTTCCCTTCATCTATGGCTTTGGTGACTGTTTCAAAGAAGTCAACCAGGTTCAAAAGGCAGGATCTGCCCTTGACAAAGCCGAACTGGGTAGGATCTAGTGTCTGTAGGTCCCCAATGTCTTTGTTTATGAGCTCCATGATGTTCCTCTCCATAGCCTTGCAGACTAAGCTAGTCAGGCTTATGGGGCGATAGTTTCCAGGGTCCGTAGAGGCTCCACCTTTGTGGAGTGGGACCACTGTTGCTGTACGCCATTCTGTGGGCACATATCCTGTAGTGAGGCTGAGATTGTATAGCTGTTTTATTTGAGGGATTAGTTCCTCTTGTAGTTCATGTAGGACGCAACCTGGGACTCCATCTGGTCCCATGAAAGCAGTGTTTTTTGCTTTGGAGAGGGCAGCCTTCACCTGAGCATCTGAGATGTTTGGGAGGCAGCCCTCTGCCGGATAGATACTTGCTCTTTTGGGGGGAGGGAGAAGTTTGCACTGAACCTGTCTGCCAGGATATTGGCGATGTCTGTGGGTTCAGTGTATTTTTTGTCGTTTAGAATCAACTCAGAACAAGTCTGGGAGTTGCATCCCAGGTTTCTAACATAACTGAAAAAAGCCTTATGATTGTCTTTGGTGTCCTGTGCAATTTTTCTCTCGAAGCTGGCCTTGGAGGATTTCATGAGGGATCGTAATTTTTGCTAGTACTGATCAGAGATGCCTTCCTATTAGAGATTTTGCTCTATCATGTAGTAGCTTCCTCCTTCTGTTGTACAGTTTATTTATGGCAGGGGTCCACCAGACTGGATGCCTGCCTTTGGATGATTGGGTCTTGGTTTTGTTTGGGATAGCATGATCCATGCATTCCTGGAGATGTCTGTAGAATGCATTTATATAGGATTCTGCAGTTTGGGCTGTAGTTTCCACTGGCCCTGGGGCCTTGAAGGATTCCACTTCGGTTTTGAGAAGTGAGAAGTTCACTTTTGAGAAGTTTTTCACTGTGGTTTTATGGGCTGGGGGTGGGGTCGGGATGTGGACATCCAGTGAAATTAATTTATGGTCTGATCTTACCAATGGGGGATATACTTCTGGTGTGGAGCATAGAGTCCCCATGCTGGTAATGATCAGGTCTAGTATGTTGTCCCCCCTTGTGGGAGTGGTGACTAGTTGTTCCATAGCATTTGAGTTTATAATTTCCAGGAATCTTTGGGCTAAGGTGCTGGGGCTTGAGTAGTGCTTCCAGTCAATGTTTGGGTAGTTGATGTTGCCCAATATAATGGTGTTCGGAGAGATCTTCATGTTCTCCAATGTTTTCAGGAAAGCCGAATGGGATTCCTGACTTTGAGAGGGTGGTCTGTAAGATGCTATAAACTGAAAAGCAGTCTTGCCCACTGTTAGTTGCACATGGATGGTCTCCGATACTTCGTGCAATGCCACTAACCTGGAGGTGTGGATATTCTTGATAAATATGGAAACTCCCCCTCCTTTTGTGGTTCGGTCCGGGTTTTGGGACCGAAAAGCATGATATGAGGTATAGCCTGGTAGTGCTGGGGTGCTCTCTGGAGCCTTGAACCAGGTTTCTGTCACTGCACAGATATCGATGTTCTCCATACTGAGGAGAGCTTCGAGTGCATGCATCTTGAGGTTAAGACTTCTGGCGTTTAGCAGCATTACCCTTAGTTTCTTGTTCCTTGTGCTGTCTATGGGGGTGGGTTTGACTTTTGAGCCTTGCCTAAAAAAGGCACTATGGGGGGGCAAGAGCCTTTGCCAATATCCGAAAGCCAGTGGTGACAGGTGCAAGCCATCCCTAGCGAAGCAACGTGGCTTGTCGAGCATGTCATCCCAGACTGACAGACACTGGATCCCCTTTGAATGACACCAAAATTTTAGCCAATTGTTAAAATCGATCATTTTGTCTTATTACTGTAGCATCATTCTAGGTGAGGGTAAGATGCTGCTCAAGGTCAGGGTCATACCAGCCTGGGCTACATGATCAGAGAGCTCCTCTATGTCTCTTTTCATGTAGTCCAGGGAGGTACATCTCAGGCCATTCACACCAGCATGTACAATGACTGAGTCATATTTGTATTTGCTTTGGAGTGACCTGAGTGCTTGCGTTATGTGTCGGATCCTAGCACCCGACAGGCAGCTCACTGTGACCTTCTCTTTATTCAGCCTGGTGAGCGGGACGTCAGTGTGTCTGACAATAGAGTCACCTATAACAAGAGTATCATGTGTGTTATTCAGCCTTAAGGGCTGTGGCTGCTTGGCACACTGACTTTGTGGGTTATGTGTTGTGTGTGTTTTGTTTTGAGGTAGCGTTTGCTTGGATGTCTGCTTTGGAGGTCTCTGTTGCTTAGGTAGATTTTTATTTAGAGCCTCTGAGTATGTTTTTGTGTATTTATGTGTTTGGTTCGCTGATGTGGTGGGACTATGTGATACTGGAATTGTGTTGTGTGAGGTTACCTTCTCCTCCTGACTGGTTACACCAGTTTTGAGATGAGAGAGCTCAGCCTCCAGTTTGGCTAAATAGTTGCATCTCTCACATATATTTGAACCTGTTTGGAGGAGGAGAGGGTTGTCCGTGTACATGAGACAGTTGTAACATTGCCTCAAAATTCCCTGATTCACCAGCTGGACTGGAAAGGAAACCATTGACTGACCTTTGGACATGCTAGAGTAATAGGGAAACTGAATTTAAGATGGACCAATAGAGGACAGGGTAATCGTACAGAGCATAAGAGTAAGTAGTGCTTATGGTTTAATAGTGCTAACTTGTAGGATTACTTAATTGGACCAGTGAAGGGCCTTAGAATGAGAATATGGTGTTTAAATTGAGAGATAGAGCAGTTCTAAGGGAAAAAGTGAAGAGCAGACTTTGTGGAGCCAGGAATAGTTTAAACCCAATTAGGCGGCGCTGCCCGCTGTTGCGCTATGCTCAAAAACGCACAAAAGTGGGTTTTAAGAGAGGAAGATGAAGGAGTTTTGGAATTGACCCAGAATGGCCAATAAAACTACAGTTTCAAGTCAGTAACCACTCCCACAGGGGCAGGCAGGCTGCTCAATGTTTTTCACTGCCACTGATCAACAGAGAGACTTTCCTTTAGCCCAAGCAAAAAATGGCCTCAGAGAAACTTACAAACAGTTCAAGAACAGCAAGCCTGTAACTGAACTTTTTTAAATCTCAGAAAAGTGGGAAAAAAGCAAGATATAGGTCCCCAGTATCTTTATTTATGAGGTCCATGATGATTCTTTCCATAGCTTTGCAGACCAAGCTAGTCAGGCTTATGGGGCGATAGTTTCCAGGATCCGTTGAGGCACCACCTTTGTGGAGAGGGACCACAGTTGCTGTACGCCCCTCTTTGGGTACATATCCTGTAGTAAGGCTGAGATTGAACAGTAGTTTTATGTTTGGGTTTAGCTCTTCTTGGAGTTCATGTAGGACTCAGCCCGGGACACCGTCTGGTTCCATTGATGCTGTGTTTTTTGCTTTGGAGAGGGCGGCTCTTACCTGAGCATCTGAGATGTCAGGGGGGCAGCACTCTGCTGGGATAGATATTTGCCCTTTTGGTGGGGAGGGGGGGAGAATTTTGCGCTGAACCTGTCAGCTAGGATGTTGGCAATGTCTGTGGGTTCGGTGTATTTTTTGTCATTTTGGACTAATTCTGAGCATATCTGGGAATTCCCACCCAGGTTCCTAACATAACTAAAGAAAGCCTTGTGATTATCCTTAGTGTCCTGTGCAATTTTTCTCTCAAAGCTGGCCTTAGACGATTTTATGAGTGCCTGTAGTTTTTTGCTAATACTGATCAGAGATGCCTTCCCTTTTTGGAATTTTGCTCTATCATTTAATAGCTTCCTCCTTCTATTGTATAGTTTGTTTATGGCTGGGGTCCACCAGACAGGATGTCTGCCTTTGGAGGATTGGGTCTTGGTTTTATTTGGGATCGCATGATCCATGCATTCCTGAAGGTGTTCATAGAATGCGTTTATAAAGGATTCTGCGGTCTGGGCCGTATTTTCCACAGGCCCGGGGGCTTTGAAGGATTCCACCTCGGTTTTGAGGAGTGTGAAATTTGCTTTAGAGAAGTTTTTCACTGTGGTTTTCTGGGCAGGGGGTGGTGTCGGGATGTGAATATCCAGTGAGATTAGTTTATGGTCTGATCTTGCCAGTGAAGGATACACTTCTGGTCTGGAGCATAGACTCTCCATGTTGGTGATGATCAGGTCCAGTATGTTTTCCCCTCTTGTGGGAGTGGTAACAAGTTGTTCCATAGCATTTGAGTTTATAAATTCTAGGAACCTTTGGGCTAGGGTGTTGGAGCTAGAGTAATGCTCCCAGTCTATGTTTGGGTAGTTGAAGTCGCCCAATATAATGGTGTTTGGAGAGACCTTCATATTTTCCAGTGTTCTCAGGAAGGCCGAGTGGGGTTCCTGGGTTAGGGAGGGTGGTCTGTAGCAGGCTATAAACTGGAAGGCAGTTTTACCCACTGTTAGTTGCACATGGATAGTCTCTGATGCTTAGTGCTGTGCCACCAACCTGGAGGTGTGGGTATCTTTGACGAATATTGATACTCCCCCTCCTTTTGTGGGTCGGTCCAAGTTTTGGGGCCGAAAAGCATGGTATGGGGTATAACCTGGTAGTGCTGGGGTGCTCTCGGGAGCCTTGAACCAGGTTTCTGTTACTGCACAGATATCGATGTTCTCCATGCTAAGGAGAGTTTCGACTGCGTGCATCTTGAGGTTTAGACTTCTGGCGTTGAGTAGCATTACTCTTAGTTTCTTATGCCTTGTGATACCTATGGAGGTGGGTTTGTCTTTTTAGCCTTGCCTAAAAAAGGCACTATGGGGGTAGCAAGAGCCTTTGCCAATATCCGAAAGCCCAGGGGTAACAGGTGCAAGCCGTCCCTAGTGAAGCATCGTGGCTTGTCGAGTATGTCATCCCATTTCTGCACATAGCTCTGCTCTTGCACGGACAGCTTACTGTTTCATGTATCGCATAATACATCATTTGCATAGCTTACACATACAAATGGGGTATGTTGCAAATCCCAACATTGTCCGTGCAATGTTCGTGTTACGGGCAGTCTTGCACGCCCCTGCAGGTGTTTGTTGAATAGCCTGGCAGTCATCTTTCCTTGCTGTACTCTCACTCAATCCATACACGCCGGAGGCTTCGTGTATCATGGCCTAGGCTTTGCTGTGTGCTATGTCTATTTGTGGTGTATGCATGGCTGTGGGTATGTCCCACTGTCATCATTGGTAAAGGTGACACCCTATAGGTACTTCCTGTAGACTGCTGTGTCATTTGACATGTCAGCACATACCTGTGGATGAACTTCCTACTGCAGCGCTTTTCATACCTTCTGAGTTATCTTGCAGTCGATAATGCTGTTTCCTCAGACATATATCTGTTTCAGATCATACCTATCAACCTCCTAGTGCAAAACACCTGTACAAAGCCTAACATGATGGGGGGACAGATAGGGGCAGATTCTACATATTGCTCTTACAAACGTAGATAGTTGACAGTATTATAGGTTTTGCATTAGTATGACCTTTCTGAGGGATTTGGGGTCTTAAACACATATGTTTATCATTATTTAATGATGGCAGTTCTCAGGTATTTGGCAGACAGGTACAGATTGTGAGAGGAACACACCACACATATGAGGCATACATCTGCACATTCGTACAGTTGCGAGGTATGTTTCTGATACTGGACATCAATTTCCTTATGCCAATACACACAATACATGGCGCCATCACAGGCCAGTTACCATTACATTCCTATTGCAGGACACACCCACCCACTGGGTTATATTCCTCACACAGGCCAACAGGTGCTTATCCACACTAATTATTCCATCATGTACCTTATGTGTACGCCGGTATTTGTGCTTTCCATCAGTGGCAGAGCTCACGTACGAGTATGGGGGACTGGGCACTGTATCAGTGACACTGCATGACACCCTGAAGGACACATGTCTTTTGAGTCTATTAACCTTCCACATTGACTTTCACAGGCCATACATTGTAATTCACATTTGTGGAAAAACATGCTTATGACTTGTACATGTTTTGTCATTTGTCCTGATGTCTTTCTTCTCACCTGTCCACCTAGTATCACTAGTTCTGTACATTTCATTAGGACGGGCTACCTTCATACCTCTCACCTGTACACATTATGGGTATACGCCCTGGGGTTTGACCTATGATTCTGTTACATTTGTCATGATAATGTGCCTTTCTGGTAGAGTGCTGGCAAGTCATGATGGACTGTGCGGTTAGGTAATCATGACTGACATTTCTATTTCATAATTACTAACTCTCATAACATTCGTATTCCTGACTACGCAATTATTCTATCAACGGTCTGACTTTGTCTGAGGTATATTTAATATAGTCCCTATTTGTCGTGTACTATGCCTTAGTCCAGCTGTCTTATTCTGACATTCTGGCAGGTATGGTTACCATCTTGGTCGTACGCGTGTCCATCCATGATAATCGCCTACATGACACTGATATAGGTCCCTACTTCTTCCCCCAATGGTTTACGCAATATCCAGTAGATGGGTTGCACCTTTTTGGAGAATGTAGGCATGTGCTATACCCACATAGGTATATTGATCACTCCCATGGGGCGTACCTAATAGATCTGTGCCAACCAACACCTTGGCCCAATTCTGCATACCCATGATTCCCATACCTGACACACCTCCATAGTACCCATTAGACATGTTTAATGTGAGTGATAATAAAGTGTGAGGACACTTCCGAGCACACCCCACTCTGCGGATATCAGCTCGTACGTCATACATTCAATCGACCCATGTGTTATTACCCTTGCACCTGCTACTGTTGCATGTACACCTATATCGTAGTTGCAGGTGTGACTTCTTTTGCATCAATGACGGTTCGCACTTTACAGGATCAATTTTGGGGTCCTGCAAAGGACACCTATATTCATGTTTAACGTAGAACTTGCAGCCCCTGTCACACTGGTACTTTCCGGCAATGGTTTGGAAACCATCGGTGTATTCTCCTTTCATGCATGTCTGTCTGTCTATCCATATTAGCTATACCGTGACCTATTTATGTACATGTGTTATATGTACAGGGACATATGTTTGTTGTGTATATATCTATTCATGTATCATGTGTGTATAGCTATATATATGTACATATATACATATGTCTGTACATTCCTCATCTCGTAATTTGCTTTGGATTATGTCTGTGGATATATGTGTATATATATCTCCATATCATACCTTTCAACTGTACAGATTTCTGCTGCATGTACAGCTGTTTGCCTCTTATCTTTGGTCTGTTTTTCATAACCTTGTGTCTATCTGGCAAGTTAGTGGCATATCATTAAAGACTGACGTTGGTAAATAATGACAAACATTTCAGATTACAACTTCATACCCTTCAGAGATTCCATGCTAGTGATACACCTGTTATTCTATCCACTTTCTATGTTTGTTAGGGCAATATCTGGGGATTGTCCCTATTTGTACCAGTTGTTGTCATGGCTTTGTCCGGTTTTGTACTTTACAGGTTTAACAGGTATGAGCCATGTACATAGAATGTGGGGAAAACACCATTCATTTTCTATTCTGTGAGCGGATTACACACGTGCAGGCGCACTTGCATATCCCCATTGTGGGTTACATATGTTTCATAGATAATTGTGCTTCCGTGAACTTTCATAATTCTGACCATAACAGTTACATATCTGTATTCCAGTTTACGGACTACTGCGAAACACACGTTCACCTTTACATATTTAAATGTGTGTACTGCACGAATGCTTTCATTACACTTTCAAGTTATATGTGCAGTGGTCGTAGGTCAAACGGGACTGCATTCACGTTGGCTGGATACCGGAACCACTATTCTATTGGTGTTCTCCCTCACTGATATGCATACCCATAGTACTTAGCTACATCAACATACGCCTCACCGCTTCACCTACGACACAGGCATCCATTCTCCTGCTGGGAAAAAGGCGGTACTACATATTACACATTCCCTATTGCCTACTGCTGTGGACTCCGGCTGCGTTGTTAATCACTCCGAGGATATGCAGAACACCAAGGCATATAGTCCAGCCACATACAGGTCTTTGATTGTCAGGGTGTTCATGTAGTGATCTGGGTTTAGGCTTGTCCAACTGGTGAATGAAACTTCCCTGGCTGAGTTCAAATGTCAGACGAAGCATATGGACAGGGATTATCTCCCTATTTTGAAGTTTTACCTGTGTTTATAGACACAGGTGTTTGGGCACCTGTCAGCAGCTTATTCTGTTGGCATTACTTATTATGGGTGGGGTTGTTATAGTCCATACTCCATGGTGAGGGGAGTTCCCATTCACATTTGGCTATTACCTGTATACAGTCATATAGGGATTATTATTTTTTGGACATGAAGTGACTACAGGTATGCAGTTGTACATTACACAAGTGTGAAGGGCTGTTCCTGTAAATATGTACGGACCATACCTCTCAACCTCTTAGAGCACCGAACCTGCGCACAACCTACATGATGGGGGGACAATTAGGGACACATTTTAACGATTGCTCTTACAAGCTTAGAACATTGATAGAATGCTAGGTTTTGCATTAGCATGACTTTTCTGCAGGTTGTGGAGTCTTATACTCAGGATATTTCTCATTATTTAGTGACGTCAATCCTCAGCTATTTACCACACTGGTGCAGATTGTCGGAGGCACACACCAACACTATGGGGTGAACCTGTGGTCATTCTTAGGGTTGCCACCTTTTTGACTGCCCAAAGTGGAGCATGTTCTGCAGAGATGTCAGATTTTCCAGGACAAAACATACCTACAGCCATGCATAGTACTGAACTTTAACCTTTTTTGTACATATAATAGCTTATTCTAGTAACATTTGAATTGCTTATGCTACTTCATACGTTCATAGGTTCATACTAGGCTATCTGCCCTAGGGCATTTATAAGCCTAGCCAGAGTATGTTTGGCTTTCGCCACCCATTTTAAATTAATTTTGCTATGCCCTTTTTCAAGGTTAGTATACTGTGCCTCTATCTAACAGTGACACAGAAGTGATACCCGGGGTAAACCTACGATCTCCCATCCACTCATCATGATTCCTCTTGAAGAGAGTCAATGAGGGACTCTGCCTAACCTGGACTGGGATTTTATTCCAGAGTGAAGGGAGCCTCTGGGTTATGAATCTGTCCCTCCAGCATGTCCTATTTATTTCAGTGCTGAGGTTCAAGTCTCTCAAGCGTGTAGCTCAATGGGATTTGGATTTTTGAGGTGCAGCATGTCCCTTAATTCCGGGTTGGACATGGCTTTATATGTCAGGCACAGGTCGCCTCTGAGCAGGCGGTATGCCACTGAGTAGAGCTGGGGTTTCTTTAACCGGGCAGCATATGGCATCTGTTTGAGCTCTTTGATCCTCTTGGTGAGGTACTTTTGGGGTCTTTCCAGTTGCTGCAAGTGTTTGGTAAGGTACATCCCAAAAGGGGCATTGTACTCAATTATGGGCCTGATGAGGGATGAGTAAAGAGGCACGATGACCTCCCCTAATCTAGATGTGAATCCCTTCATGATTAGGTGGGCTATATAAAATGTTTTTCTAACCACTTTGGCCATGTGGTTGTCAAATGAGAGATTGCTATCAACTTGGGTCTCCAGGTCCCTAATTACTTCTTCTGTACTTAATGGATTACCACCTATGTGGTAATTTGTGGGCACTTTGTTTTTGCCAAAGGGGATGACTATACACTTTTGGCATTTAGCTTGAGGCCATGGCTCTGGCACCAGTTGTCTGTTTCTATGAGGCCCTTTTGGAGGATGCTTGTGTCGGCTGGAGAGTCGATTATGGTGCCCAGTTTGCAGTCATCTGCAAACTTGGTCAGCCACAGTCCTTCTGTGTTGGCCTGTACCTCCGAGAAATATATACCGAACAAGAGAGGTCCCAGGACTGAGCCTTGTGGGATGCCACTTGTAACTGGTTTGGAGTCTGACATGGCTCCAGCAATTCTAACCATGTGGGTTCTGTCCTTGAGCCAGTTTGCAACCCATCTAGTGACATAGGGGTTTATATTTAAGCTGGTGAGCTTATCTATAATGCCCGAGTGGGGTATTGTATCGAAGGCTTTTGCGAGGTCCAGGTAGGCTGTGTGGACCACCTTTCCTTTGTCAATGACCTTGGTGACTGTTTCAAAGAAGTCGACCAGGTTTAAGAGGCAGGATCTGCCCTTAACAAAGCCGAACGGGGTAGGATCCAGTGTCTGTAGGTCCCCAATATCTTTATTTATGAGGTCCATGATGATCCTTTCCATAGCTTTACAGACCAAGCTAGTCAGGCTTATGGAGCGATAGTTTCCAGGGTCCGTTGAGGCACCACGTTTGTGGAGAGGGACCACTGTTGCTGTACGCCACTCTTTGGGTACATATCCTGTAGTAAGGCTGAGATTGAACAGTAGTTTTATGTTTGGGTTTAGCTCTTCTTGGAGTTCATGTAGGACACAGCCCAGGACACCGTCTGGTCCCATTGATGCTGTGTTTTTTTGCTTTGGAGAGGGCGGCTCTTACCTGAGCATCTGAGATGTCAGAGGGGCAGCACTCTGCTGGGATAGATATTTGCCCTTTTGGTTGGGGGGGGGGGGAGTTTGCGCTGAACCTGTCAGCTAGGATGTTGGCAATGTCTGTGGGTTCGGTGTATTTTTTGTCATTTTGGACTAATTCTGAGCATATCTGGGAATTCCCACCCAAGTTCCTAACATAACTAAAGAAAGCCTTGTGATTATCCTTAGTGTCCTGTGCAATTTTTCTCTCGAAGCTGGCATTAGATGATTTTATGAGTGCCCTTAGTTTTTTGCTAATACTGATCAGAGATGCCTTCCCTTTTTGGGATTTTGCTCTATCCTGTAGTAGCTTCCTCCTTCTATTGTATAGTTTGTTTATGGCTGGGGTCCACCAGACAGGACGTCTGCCTTTGGAGGACTGGGTCTTGGTTTTATTTGGGATTGCATGATCCATGCATTCCTAAAGGTGTTCATAGAATGCATTTATAAAGGATTCTGCAGTCTGGGCCGTATTTTCCACAGGCCCGGGGGCTTTGAAGGATTCCACCTTGTTTGGAGGAGTGTGAAATTTGCTTTAGAGAAGTTTTTCACTGTGGTTTTCTGGGCAGGGGGGTGGGGTCGGGATGTGAATATCCAGTGAGATCAGTTTATGGTCTGATCTTACCAGTGAGGGATACACTTCTGGTCTGGAGCATAGAGTCCCCATGTTGGTGATGATCAGGTCCAGTATGTTTTCCCCTCTTGTGGGAGTGGTAACAAGTTGTTCCATAGCATTTGAGTTTATGAATTCTAGGAACCTTTGGGCTAGGGTGTTGGAGCTAGAGTAATGCTCCCAGTCTATGTTTGGGTAGTTGAAGTCGCCCAATATAATGGTGTTTGGAGAGACCTTCATATTTTCCGGTGTTCTCAGGAAGGCTGAGTGGGGTTCCTGGGTTTGGGAGGATGGTCTGTAGCAGGCTATAAACTGGAAGGCAGTTTTACCCACTGTTAGTTGCACATGGATAGTCTGTGATGCTTCATGCTTTGCCACCAACCTGGAGGTGTGGGTATCTTTGATGAATATCGATACTCCCACTCCTTTTGTGGTTCAGTCCAAGTTTTGGGGCCGAAAAGCATGGTATGAGGTATAACCTGGTAGTGCTGGGGTGCTCCCGGGAGCCCTGAACCAGGTTTCTGTTACTGCACAGATATCGATGTTCTCCATGCTAAGGAGAGTTTCGAGTGCGTGCATCTTGAGGTGTAGACTTCTGGCGTTGAGTAGCATTACTCTTAGTCACATAACATATTGAGGATTCATATATAAAATAACCATTTTATGCGACTATTAAAGTAAATTAGGAAATAAACTCTCAGGACATTTGCTATGTCTTGCTTTTTCCACAGGACACAACTGCCTACAGAGGGATTGTTACTCGCAAAGTGGGACAGGTGGTGACCCTAGTCATTTTGCGACTATCCGGACAGTTGAGTGGTATGGCACGGACCTCTGTAATATGCTGTTGTGTTCTGACACAGCAGTAGCTCAGCATTAAAGACTGCAGTCGGAATGTGCTGACAGACAGTTGGGTTTCAGACTTCATACTCCAGACATTAATGCCAATGTGAAAACTGTTATTCTATCAAATTCTATGTTTCTAAGAGATATGTTTACAGATTGTCCCTGATTTTGGACCTTTGTCTCACTTATATTCACGGCTCTGTCCAAATATCTTGCTCACACAGGTTGACAGGTATGGTCAGTCATGACTGCACACAGTCAGTGTCCCTCACACTTGATCAGGGTTTACGTAGTGTCTTCCTTGCCCTCATGCCGTTTTCCACTTTGCAAATGTGTGCATTATATTCTCCCTCCTATTCGTGTCTGGACACGTGCGTCACGGGATGGTATTTTATCCTGGGTGGTAGGTTATGCATGCCCACTTAGGGCCGGACAGTGTCATGGACCTCCACTGCACATTCTGACTTGTGTCCAGATATCTACTGGATTGGACATCATGTCGTCATACCCATTCTACTATTTACACAAGTTGGTCATCCCGTGAGGGATATCCCAAAAACTGGTCAAAACCAAAACAAGTTAGATAACGAAGATTTTTGTGGCTGCACGAAAATGTGCAGGGGGTTTTACCTGCAGGGGATACATGGTTTGCAATCCTGACACTGCCTAGGGTGACAATACCTACTACATATGCATAGGGGTCACTGTGTGTAGCTTTTTCTGCAACAAACCAGTGGACCAAGTACGGCTGGGTTTGGTGGATGTTCTGGTATGGTGGCAGGTTGTGTGTTGTGGAGGGTATGCTGGGTAGGCTATTATGCATCCAGGTGTGTTGTGTTTGTTATGGCCAGTTCCATCAGGACCCATCTGTGGGTATGTGATGGTGCCGTATCTATACATTTGTCTCGCATATTTCCATATTCATATGTTTGTGGGATTATGTTCTACACTATGGCCTGTCTGCTTGTCTTGCAGCTGTTTCTACATGAGGTTGTGTTTCTTTCCACTTCACCTGCTGCCCCATCATACACCTCCGGTTCACCTTTTCTGCATACGACACAAGTATCGCCTTTGAGGAATTTACCATTAAACACACACCCCTCACACGCGAATTACTCACACCCCATAGAGCACTACTTTGGTTGTTGGCCCATGACACGGCCAGAGTTACACATTGACACCCTACATGTGTCGGGTACCTTTGTGGTTGTGTGGACTACCCTGCCATGTTTGTTTTCCACATGCTATACCTCATGCACATAGGTACACGCCCTTACTTCACTTTCATTACTTGGTTGGTGTATCCGGGTACTACCCGTTCGACTGTGTCACATACACATTCGGATTATACAACTGACTTCTGGATTTTGCCAGCCTGTTCTACTCTTTGGTAGGATGGCACCTTTTCCTATGTCCAAGCTATTCCTTACACATGTCCAACCGTTGTTGACATTGCCCCCCCACAGTCAACGGTTGTGTTTCCATCTTTTCAATTGGCCACAGTGTGACATAGGGTTACCACCTGTCCCACTTTGCGAGGGACAATCCCTCTTTGGGCAGTTGTGTCCTGACATGTAATTGTCAACATGGCAAATGTCCAGAGATTTTAGGACAAACATATTTCTTATATTTTATGTGATAGTTGCATTAAACAGTTAATTCTGTATCTGAAATACCTGACTGTTATGAGAAACAGAATAAGCAACTAAAATGCTACAGGAATACGCTTTTCTGTAGGCAAAACAATTATGTTCTGTCCTTTGTACTGGCCGTGGGTATGTGTCGGCCTGTACAGTCTGATGTCTGTACCAAACATGTCCCACTTTGGCCATTTGTAAGGGTGGCAACCCTACTGTGACAGTTGCGGTGAACACAGCACAGGCCGACACATACCCACAGTCAGTTCGGCAGATAGAACTTACAATTCTTGCCTATATCTAAGCTTATTCTTGTAGCATTTTGGTATCTTATTCTGTTTGTTATGACATTTATGTATTATACGTCCAGTGAAATATGTTTAATGCAACTATCGCATGACGTCTACGGAGGAATTATGTCCTATATTCTCTGGACATTTGCCAGTTTTACATGTTTGTGTCAGGACACATCTGCCCACAGAGGGACTGTCACTCGCAAAGTGTGACAGGTGGTAATCTTGGTCGACGGTACGGATCATACTGTTCCTTTCGGCCTACATGTGTCTGTGTTGTTATGGCTCGTTTATATGCTCCTTCTGTTTCGTTTACATGCGTATGCTATTTCCTATCACATTTGGTATGTGAAATATGGACATACCTTTTGTATGTGACTATTACATGGCTTGTGGGATATGATTCAGACATACGGTCACTACCTATATCTACATTTCTCCTCGTGTATTTTGTTATGGACACATCTGCACAGCTATGTTCCCTCCCTCAAATTATGGGTCGGCTGGTGACCCTCTCCGTTGGACTGGACGTACCTACTGGTGGCGCGCTAACATATGATAAGTTTCACTTCCACATGGTATAGCTAGCAACACTACGTTGGACTACAGGCACACGGTTTTCCTGTCATTTGTTCATGGGTAGAGACCCGTTATTCCCTACCGTGCATTTGTGTTTGAGTCTTCATTTTCTGTTCACAGGGACTCTGCTTTGCATACGTTTCAGTCTCCATGGACACTGATAGGTACGATTACTATTGCTGGCGGAATATAATATTCAGCAGTTTAGGTTGCTCCTCGAAAGCCGACATTGACATGCCTCCCTGAGCAACTTCGATATGCCCCTTGCACTTGCGCACGTTTCCTATGCACGTGGCTGTGGCGGCTGTGTGCCTTCATTAATATGCATATGGCGCATCTACTCCACATCTACGCCGCACGGCCAGCGCAAGCCTTACGCCGGACTTGCCCCGAGCTTCATGAATCTGGGGGATTGAGTCCATTGTTGAATTTTTGTTTGCTGCCACTGCTTTGACTGACCTTTTATTGCATTTTCTGCACATACTTCTGTGATGTATATTAACTACATGCTGCTACAGGTATGTTTTAGGCTTCTGTTTGCAGGTTTCTACAAATAAGTTCACAGTAAGCTTTTCAGCAGGTAAGTTTGTATATGTGTTTTGCAGGTATATGTACTAGATCCAACAGCTGGGTGACTTCATGCTATTTTTGAAGTGGGCGTTGAAGGGGTTTAGGTTTTTGTTCTTCACGTAAAATGATAAAATGGGATGAGGGTGTTAGAACAATGCTTGTACTGATGCAAATTTCGGCAAAAAGCAAATCATGCTCTCCTCACTTTTTTTGGCTAGGAGGACCGTACACACCAGAATGACAAGTGTCACAGTAGACACACAGGAGTGATCAGTTTTGCTGTACAGGCACAGAGTTCGGACTTCAATAGAGCTAAATGGAAAAAACCTGGAGTTAACCATGAAGAACTTTTTGGTTTGCAAAAGGAGCAGAACAGTGAATGAGGAGTTGGAACATCTATAGGAATTATCTAGTGGGTATGGGATTATTACAAGGCAGTTCTGCCTTGGCTGTTTCTTTTTATACTGCAGTAGAATCAGATTTACATTTGTATAGAAATACTTTGAAAGGAGCTCTTCTGATATGTGCCCACTAGGAGAGCTTGACACACATCATATTATCTGATAGAATAAATTACTCACCTTCTAATTTAGTCCTATTTCTTGTTTCTGCACAGGTGGCCTGGATCTACAAATGCAATCCACATGGAGCACACAACTGTGACTCTGCAGTGGCAGACGGTGTTTTATCTTTACATGTTCTGAAGGAGAGGTAGAGAAAGGAAACAAGCAGGGAATGACAATGCATAAAGAGTAGCAAAACTTGGACAGCGTCATGCCATGAGGTAACCTGCATTTTAGGAACAACAGTGCCGAAGAGGTAACATGTGCCCTTCACATGAATGTAAATAAACTGGCACTGTGGGCACTAATGGGAAAACATGCAGGGCAGTTCATTACTCCTTTTCTTAAATGTCTTCCATATTTTGTATATTTCTTATTATTTTTTAAATGACTGGCCAAAAATTACAAAGGAAACTGACAAGAGTGAAAAGAAAGGGGGGGGGGGGGGTGAGAGGACCAAACTTCCTTTTAAAGCTATTGCTGCTCTTCTTTTTGTAAAATACAGAAATGAAAATGTAATAGAGCTCCAGCACAGTACATATATTATCCACAAGACCATTCTGACGTATTAATAAGCCAAAAAAAAAAAACACACACTCACCCTAACCGCTGACTAGAAAGCAAATTTCGGAAGAAACACTGGCTGTGTGAATGACTGTTAGACAGTAGGAAGATTCCTTACATTATAAGAGGCCTCACACTGCCTTAGCAACCAGAGAACAGATTGAGATAAGCAGTCTTGCCACTCACATTTGTCATTATCTGATTTACAGTTACCATTTCAAGTATTTTTGTGGTACTTAGACTGTGTAGTCATATTTATTGTTCTTGTGCTTTTTACTTTGTGGGTATGAGAGGATGGGGATTGTTGATTTCCAGTGGTGAAAATTTATGCAGCATACCTTTTTGTTCTATTCTGACTGTTCATTATTGAAAGGTTGGTCAAAATGTCAGTCTATTTATCTGCATGTATAGCCTTCAGCTTTATCAGTAACATTTTGTAAGTCAGCAATAACAGAAGAAAAACAGGCTGGAAGGAAGCACTCAGGTTCACAGTTTCTTCAAGGTTTAATGGCACCAAATGATAGATGAGCAAAACACCAAAACGCTGATAACACTCCAAATACATTTTCGTTCACAAGAACTTCATCAGAATAATAAATTATATAACAAAGGCCCATTAAATAGTCCCCCCAATCAACAAATGACCAATAAAATAACAGAATACAATTTAAAGACATTTTAAATTCCAAGTGCTGCCACTTGGTGTTAGAACATACTAATTACATCCTAAAAAACAATAGTAAAAATATGTACATACAATCACATATATAATGTCAATACAATGTCTCAATAGTGTATTATAATAACATTGATAAAATTAATAAAAATACATATTTATACTAGTGAAAAAATGTTCATTTGTAGAAAAAATGTAAGTAAATGTGTTTGTTTCAAATGTTAATTATAACTTGGCAGACCTGTGTTTTAGTAGAGGTGCTATTGAGATGTTTTCTTTTAGCCCGGGGGTCCTGCTTGGTAATCTGCCACAATAATTCCCTATACTCAAGGATAGTCTCCCATGCACTCCCCCTCACATCCTGAATAGCAACCTACAAAACAAAAAACTCAAACCTTGCCTCTGGGCAGTCCAAAGAATGTTTGTACAGAGCATTTTTGACATTACATTTCTTAACATCATACATATGCTCATAAATGCGTCTTTTCAATTTTGTAAGTCAGGTTTCTGAAAATGTCATTGAAGTCAATGTGGAATAAATCAGCAGTGTGCCCTTATGTAATATGTCAAATTCCCAATTAATTCTGAAAGGCTGATTGAAAGTTGCTGTTTTCTCTTGAATAAGCTACATCTTCTTGTATGTTTTGTCATCAGAAGTCAAAGTAACCAGTCTGTACATAGCTTTTTTTCTGTCTTCTTCGCTTGTGAAATGCACATACCATACTGTCTAAAATGAGTTTTTGAGTATCCCCTCGGGTAATACTTCCGTGTCCCTTTCCTTTAACAGCAGGTTTGATGCTTGCCCTCTTGATATGTGATGATACTTATTCAGAAATCTTCATATGTAAGCAACTTGTTTGTCATCTTTGAAGGTACGCAGTTCCATTCTTTTGTGTACAATTTCCTTGCCTTCATTAATGCATATCTAAAATGGCAAACAGGAATAATTTTCTCTTTAACTACATGTCCTACTGTACACCCTATATTCCCTTTTATTTTTTACATTCCTCATCCTCGCGGTCACTTATGCGCAGATCCTACACTTCATTACCCTTTTTGGTGTTTTCTTTGCACCATCTTTTTTCCCTCTATTGCTAGATAAAACAATGTACAGTAGCTCACTGTGCTTCATAGAGGAATGGAGCCATAGCTATAGTCCACATAACCAGCATGCTATACTCCAGGTGACCAGAATGCTATCTTCCAGGTGACCAGCATTCTATACTCCAGGTGACCAGCATGCTATAGTCCACATAACCGGCATGCTATACTCCAGGTGACCAGCATGCTATACTCCAGGTCACTAGCATGCTATACTCCAGGTCACCAGCATGCTATCATCCAGGTGACCAGCATGCTATACTCCATGTGACCAGCATGCTATAGTCCACATAACCAGCATGCTATACTCCAGGTGACCAGCATGCTATAGTCCACATAACCAGCATGCTATACTCCAGGTGACCAGCATGCTATCATCCAGGTGATCAGCATGCTATCATCCAGGTCACCAGCATTATTTTATTTATTTTACATTTGTTGACCGGGCTAGTCTATCTGGATATATGTCCATTTTCAGTAGAGGCCCGGGGAGAAAAGCTCCAATGAGTATTACATGGTTTCAGAAGGTGTTACAAAAGAAAGTACTAACAGGTATAAAACTAACAGTAAACAACTATCAAATAAAACAAATTTTTTTTTTTTTTTTTTTTTTTTTTTTTGTAAAAAAAACCTCTATGAAGAAGCAAACACCTATGTAAGATGTTTCACAAGGAAGATTACAATACAAAAAAAATAGTACATAAATTCTATAAGAGGAATGCTGAAGTGTAATAAGAGTTAAAGAAAAGCTGAAAGGAGTGTAGAGAGAGAAAAAAAAGGGAAAGAAGGAAAGTAAAGAAAAAAGGAGAACAGAGTAGGTTTCAATGTTTCTAACAGAGTTTGAGAATAGGTAGTCACCTGTAGAGTTACTAGGACATAGACTTTTGAAGAAGTACTGTGTATTAGGGTCTAAAGGTGGGGGAGAGGTCTGGGATTAGATATCTGAGGGTTGATTATAGCATATTTTCAACCAAAGTTGGAGAACAGGCAGTGTGTGTAGGGGAAAAAAGGCAGACGACAAGAATAGAAATAGTATTAGTCTGGGTTACTACAGGGCATAGCCATCTTGTATTGAGATGTAGTTTTAGATTCCTTTTGAAAAGTGGGAGAGAAGTCAGAGATGAGATATCTGAGGGTAGTTTATTCCATATTTTTCCAACAGAGTTTGAGAACAGGCAGTCACCTGCAGAGTTTTTAGATATAGTGGTTTTGATTAAGAGTTTGCTTGAAGAGCGTAGCTGTTTCTGATTGTAGTAAGGTGTGATGTGACAAGAGAGTATAGGAGTTTTGGAGGGTTGGTGCAGGGTTTTGTGGGCTATTATGAGTTGTTGAAGTTTGAGCTGATTAGGAAGTTCTAACCAGCTTAGTTGTTTTAGGTTAAGGCAGTGATGTGTTCTAAAAGGGGCTCCTGTTGCAAATCTAGCAATATTATTGTAAGATATTACTAGCTTGTTGAGGTTTTTCTTTGATAGATTGGTGTATATAGGGGAAGCATAGAGTAAAGTAGAGATAAGGTGAGTACTGGCTAACGTAGTTCTTGCAGTGGAGTAAGAAAGGGTTTGATTCTGTAGAGGGTTCCTATTTTTTTGTTCACTGATTTTATAGTAGTGTTGATATGATTGTCAAAGTTTAGATTGTTGTCTATTGTTATTCCTAGTAATTTTGTGGTAGCATCAGGAGAAATTATAGTCTTGTCATTGGATGTGATGGTGAAGTGTAAGGGGATGTGCCTTTGGGTAGGTGTGAAGAGAAGCAGTTTAGTTTTCTTGGGGTTAAGTAGTAGGCAGCGATGTGAGAACCATTGTTCTACAGTGTTAAAGGCTTTTTGGGTAAGAGACTGGAGTTCTGTTTGAGAGGTAGATGTACAGATAATAGTAGAATCATCTGCATATTGAATACAGATAGAATTTGGGATAGCTAGTTGCAGGTCGTTGATAAAGATGGAAAAAAGAAGTGGGCCTAAGATGGAGCCTTGTGGCACCCCAAGAGAGATGGGAAGATGATCAGATAGTGAATTTTTCCAAAGTACTGCCTGCTGTCGGTTTTCAAGGTAAGATTTAAACCAAGTTATGGCAGGAGTATCAAGTGAAAGAGAAGTCAGTATGTGCAGAAGTAGTTGGTGGTTCACCATATCAAAGGCTTTAGATAGGTCGATGAAGAGTGCAGATGAAAGTCTATTTTCGTTGCGATTAAAGTTGATGGAGTTTGTAAATGAGAGCAGTGCGGTGGTGGTACTGTGGGAAGGTCTAAAGCCATGTTGACAATTGGCTAGTAGGTTGTTTTGTAGAAGGTGGTTTAGCAGTTGTTTATGGATACATTTTTCCAAACTTTTAGCAATGGGGGATAATAGTGCTATTGGACGATAGTTAGAGAAGTCCCTAGAGTTACCCCCTTTGTGTAGTGGGATGATGTGAGATATCTTCCAGATTGAAGGGATAGTTCCTTCATTAATAGTTCTATTTATCAAAATAGAAATGGGGTAGGCAATGGCTTTAGCTCCTATTTGCAGGAATTCAGCAGGAAGATTGTCTGCGGAGGGGGTGGTAGGTTTAAGTTTTTGGAGTAAGGATGAGATAAAGGAAGTAGGAATAGGTAGTAGATGAAATGGGGGGGGTGGATTAGCAAAAGATGGAAGTAGCTTAGAGGTATCTGGAGATAGGTGGCTAGCAAGAGTTTGAATATTGTTTGTGAAGAAAGAGTTGAAAGCATTAGCTGTTTGTGTTGGATTTTCTGGGTTACAGTCTTGTGGGTCAGGTGTTATAGATTGCCCTGGGGATAGAAGGTTATTAATGCCGGTCCAGAATTTCTTAGGTTCCTTTTTGGATGCTTGTTGTAGATGAAGGTAGTAGTTCTTTTTATCTGTCAGGATGGCTTTTTTTGTACTATTTCTACATTCTCTAAAGATTTGACGGTCAGCTAGATTCTTAGTTTTACGCCATTTAGCCCAGGACTTGTTTCTGATAGTGATTTTTTGTCTAGTATTGCTGGTCAGCCAGGGGGCAGGTTTGGCTTTGGTCCTGATAGTATGTATTGGTGCATGCTGGTCAAGAACAGCAACAAATGTAGAATTGAAGTACTGTACTGCATCATTGAGAGGAAGAAATTTTAGAGGAGACCAGTCACATTGTCTCAGTTCTGTCAGAAAGGATTCTGAGTTAAATTGCTTTTTAGAACGTAATGTTCTGACTGTGTTTTGAAGGATTAGATTAGTTTTATGCCTAATAATATATGTTAAAGAGTGGTCACTTAGATCGTCTGGAAGGGTGCCGGTTTTATAGTTTTGTTGGAGAGTGTTAGTAAGTATCCAGTCTAATGTGGTATCCTTGTTATTGTTTTTATTTGTTCTGGTAGGGCAGGTAATTAGTTGTGAGAAGCCATGTAGGTTTATGTGGGAGGTGGGGTTTAAGTTGTTACAAGAATTCCAATTAATATTTAAGTCACCTAAGATATATGTTTCTTGTGGGAGATTCGTGGAGAGCCAACTGAGGATACTTTCAAGAGCATAAATGTTATTTCCTGGGGGAAGATACATACAAATTATGTATATGGCTTTTCTTTTGTTGACTTGAAGTTTAGAGCAAATTATTTCAGCACTATTGATTGTGGGAAGGTTCAGATTTATAGTACTGATTTGAAGCTGGGTTTTATAGAGAATTGCTACACCTCCCCTTTTTATTGAGCGGTCAAGTCTAATAATGCCATACCCAGGTGGGAGATTTCGTTATTTTAATGCTAGGTTTTAGCCATGTTTCTGATAGGCAGAGTATGTCAAATTGGTTGACATCTAGCAGGGCATGGACTTGAGAAATTTTGTTGCAAATACTACGATGTTGAGATGTGCTATAGTGAGTGAATTGGTAGATTTGTTAGGTAGAGCAGGCCTAGTTGTGTTATTGTTGTAGTTTCCTATGGTCTGGGTATAGTGTGGGCCAGGGTTTGGATGAATATCACCATCCAGTAGTAAGTGGAGGAGTGTTGAGTGCTTAGGTTGTAAAGGTTTCCAAAAGTAGTCAAATAACTTCTTTGTTTTTTGGTTATGAAATTTAATGTGGGATAGTCTGTGGTATTTGGCTAGTAGGTAGTTGGGCTTGTAAATGAGATTTAGGAAGGTTGTAGAAAAAGGTGTTATAGGTGTAGAGGTGTGTATGGAGGGAAAGTTAAGGGTAGAGTGCAAAGGTAATTCATAGGATGTTAGGATATAGGTAGTTGCTAGAGGAGTTATAAGTGAAATGATAATCAGTATTTGAATTAGAGAAGGGTTGACTGTAGTGTGCATTGTTGAGGAAGTGGGAATTTGAGAGAGACTGAGGGATAATAGTAAGTATATATGAGTTAGAGGAGGAAGAGAGTTGGGTAATTGGTAAGTGAGATGTATATGATAGGGGTGGGAGTGTTATAGATGATAATTGTTTGATTGGTGTGAGTAAGGAAGGGGTGTGGTTTCTGGAGGGATAAGAGAAGGAGCACTAGGGGTGGGTGGGATTTGGGGGTAGGGCAGGGGAGCGGAGTGAGCCCGAAGGGCGAACGGAGCGGGTACAGACAAGAGAGCAGAATACAGAGGAAGACAATCAGTGAAGTGGGAGACTCAGCAGGTAAATCTAAAGGTAGGAGAATGTAGACAATATGCAAAGACTAAAAGCAAGAAAGTCAGGAAGGTAGAGGAGAAGACAATGATAAGGTTGCCTTAGGAGAAGGAGAGTTAATATATAAGTGAATCCAGGGAAACTGGGAACAGAGTTATGGGGGTAAGGATACAGAAATAGGGTGGGAAATACAGTATAGAAAGTTAATTAAAGAGAAAGCGAAGTACTGAGACGCCACCTAGTGGTCAGTCAGTGTGTGGCAGTGGAGATGTATCTTGCTAGATTTGAGGGTCTAAAGGGGAGTGAGGATGAAGTAGTTTGAGTGAAGGGGATAACTAAAGGAGGTATGGATAATATACAAGAAAGAAGAGAAGGACTGGGGGGGGGGGCTGGCTGCTGGCTGGCTACCTGAGAACCTACTAATGTTTTAACATGTATTTCGTTTGAGTTTATCAGTTTCAGCATCAATACATACTTTCAAAGCCTTTCCAAGGGAAAGGTTTCTCTGATAGTTGTAAGGTAGTGTCCTTAGTTTGCCCTAATGTTCCAAAGCTTCTGGCTGGGGATATTCAGGTGTTTGGTGCAGAGACAAGCTGGAACACAGTGCTGGTAAGAAGGAGAGAGAAAGGAAGTAAGGCAAAGAGTATTAACTTAGAGAGCAGGTAAAGATGTTATGCAGACACAAATGCTTGTGTAATCACAGTTAATAACAATACGTTGTAGTTGTAGCTCTATCAAACATGTATAACTCTATGTAGTACCAGCAGCTATAAATAATACACAGCAGTAATAACTTAGTAAGCAAAATGTATCACAGACACAGTTGGATATATAACCACTATAAATAGTTATACTTTGTAGCGTTGTCAGAAGTCTATGACTCCTTTTAGTGCCCGAAACTGCCGAGATTCAGTACCAGAGCACGTCCTTTCGACGTCTCTGGTAACTTTACCAGTTCTTAGTAGTCAATGTTAATGAGGCTACTTAAGTAGAGGGCAGTATGCTTTTGGAGAGTTTCTACAAAACTCTATAAAGTTGTCGAACATAGAAAATGACAGTATTCTGCTGAATTTTGTTTAGTAATGGTCTAAAAATGTAGTGATTAAGAAAGGAGGTCATTACTGGTTAATAGTTACTAAAAAACAATTCTTACGAGCGGACAACATCTTTAAACAGGATACGCGTATGCAACGCTCTATAAATGTCTGCGTTTGCAGCAAGAGCAATAGTACATCAGCAGAAAAACGCTGTAAATCTATAAACGTTATCTCAAGGTACATTCCATACAAGTCACAAAGCACAACGCTCAGTTAGTATCTGCGTTTGCATCAAAAGCTACAGCAATATACAAGTGAAAGCAAAGAAAAACCATGTGAATTTAAAATAGTAGCGTTTAGGTACATCCACTACAAGTCACATGAACAGTGCTCAGATAGTGTCAGCGTTTGCATCAAGAGCTGAAGCAATGTATGACTAAATTGTAGTTAATAACATTCTAAAAGCTAAATGAAGCAAAAACCAATGTGAATTTATAAAAGTAGTGTCTAGGTACATCTATTACAAGCCACGTGTACAACGCTCAGATAGTGTCAGCGTTTGCATTAAAAGCCAAAGCAATGTACGCATAACTTGTATTTAATAACAGTTCAAAAGCTAAATGAGGCAAAAAATATCAAATCATTTCACACAATAAAACATACTCTCTCTTACTGTAATTCAAGCACAGGAGCGGAGCACACAGCAGCCAGGTGGATTGGAGGAGAAGAAAGATGGCGTCGCTAGGAACTGGGGTATACTTATAAGGTGAGCTAGGGCGTTGGGGCAGACGGGGAGGGGAAAAGAGACAAATAGCAGGTTTAGAGCAAAGTCCGTGAGATTGAACAGAAAGAGGACAGGTGAGAGGTAGCAATACGTATGTTGCGGGGAGGGGCTTAATGAGTTGGGGAAGAATAGTACATGGGAGTGAGCGAGGGTAGGTAGGATAAGTATGGTAAGATGGATAAGTGGGAAAGCAGCACAGGTAGATATACAGATAAAGGAGACAAGGAGAGGTTTGAGAGCTTAGAGTAGAACAGTAAGCAATACAGATAACAGAGGGGTAAAGACAGGAGAATAACTGAGACAAGAGAGCAGAATACAGAGGAAGACAATCAGTGAAGTGGGAGACTCAGCAGGTAAATCTAAAGGTAGGAGAATGTAGACAATATGCAAAGACTAAAAGCAAGAAAGTCAGGAAGGTAGAGGAGAAGACAATGATAAGGTTGCCTTAGGAGAAGGAGAGTTAATATATAAGTGAATCCAGGGAAACTGGGAACAGAGTTATGGGGGTAAGGATACAGAAATAGGGTGGGAAATACAGTATAGAAAGTTAATTAAAGAGAAAGCGAAGTACTGAGACACCACCTAGTGGTCAGTCAGTGTGTGGCAGTGGAGATGTATCTTGCTAGATTTGAGGGTCTAAAGGGGAGTGAGGATGAAGTAGTTTGAGTGAAGGGGATAACTAAAGGAGGTATGGATAATATACAAGAAAGAAGAGAAGGACTGGGGGGGGGGGGCTGGCTGCTGGCTGGCTACCTGAGAACCTACTAATGTTTTAACATGTATTTCGTTTGAGTTTATCAGTTTCAGCATCAATACATACTTTCAAAGCCTTTCCAAGGGAAAGGTTTCTCTGATAGTTGTAAGGTAGTGTCCTTAGTTTGCCCTAATGTTCCAAAGCTTGCTATAGTCCAGGTGACCAGCATGCTATCATCCAGGTGATCAGCATGCTATACTCCAGGTCACCAGCATGCTATCATCCAGGTCACCAGCATGCTATAGTCCAGTTCACCAGCATGCTATCATCCAGGTGACCAGCATGCTATAGTTCAGGACACCAGCATGCTATCATCCAGGTGACCAGCATGCTATACTCCAGGTGACCAGCATGCTATCATCCAGGTCACCAGCATGCTATCATCCAGGTCACCAGCATGCTATCATCCCGGTGACCAGAATGCTATAGTCCACATAACCAGCATGCTATACTCCAGGTGACCAGCATGCTATCATCCAGGTGATCAGCATGCTATCATCCAGGTCACCAGCATGCTGTACTCCAGGTGACCAGCATGCTATAGTCCAGGTGACCAGCATGCTATCATCCAGGTGACCAGCATGTTATAGTCCAGGTCACCAGCATGCTGTCATCCAGGTGACCAGCATGCTATACTCCAGGTGACCAGCATGCTATCATCCAGGTCACCAGCATGCTATAGTCCAGATCACCAGCATGCTATCATCCAGGTGACCAGCATGCTATAGTCCAGGTGACCGGCATGCAATCATCCAGATTACCAGCATGCTATAGTCCAGGTCACCAGCATGCTATCATCCAGGTGATCAGCATGCTATAGTCCAGGTGGCCAGCATGCTATCATCCAGGTGACGAGCATGCTATAGTCCAGGTGACCAGCATGCTATCATCCAGGTGATCAGCATGCTATAGACCAGGTAACCAGCATGCTATTATCCAGGTGACCAGCATGCTATAGACCAGGTGACTAGCATGCTATCATCCAGGTGACCAGCATGCTATAGTGCAGGTGACCAGCATGCTATACTCCAGGTCACCAGCATGCTATACTCCAGGTCACCAGCATGCTATCATCCAGGTCACCAGCATGCTATAGTCCAGGTCACCAGCATGCTATCATCCAGGTGACCAGCATGCTATAGTTCAGGTAACCAGCATGCTATCATCCAGGTCACCAGCATGCTATAGACCAGGTGACTAGCATGCTATCATCCAGGTGACCAGCATGCTATAGTGCAGGTGACCAGCATGCTATCATCCCGGTCACCAGCATGCTATACTCCAGGTCACCAGCATGCTATCATCCAGGTGACCAGCATGCTATAGTCCAGGTCACCAGCATGCTATCATCCAGGTGACCAGCATACTATAGTCCAGGTGACCAGCATGCTATCATCCAGGTGACCAGCATGCTATACTCCAGGTAACCAACATGCTATTACTCACATAGGCAGCTGCTGGAGCTGGGATGTGGAAAAAAAGGCAGGCCTATCCTTTGGAGGATGGGGACACAATAAGACTATCCCTTGAAGGGGTGACAGTGTTTGGGGCAGTGCTGGTAAAGTATTCATCTCACCAAATTGTGAACAGTGTAGCCGTCCTCAGCAGGTGCATGGAGGTATTCCTGTACATAAGGAGGTGCAGTACTACATCCTACAGTCGTGGACATTCATTGAGTATCTGCCGCTTCAGAGGACATGGGAGGGAGTTAGAAACATGCCCTTATTGTTGTGATTCTAGAAAGGCACAAGTAATCCCTATGGCTGTCTGGTGATGACAGCCTCCCTTCAAGAGTTGGGGGTGGTACCCTTAAAAACTGGGCGTGGCTTTATGATCAGCAACCACAGGGCCAAAAAACATGCAAAAATTTGCAGTAGATTTTTACTTTTCTTACAGTCCAAAGTCATGCTATATAGCACTGATAAAATGACATATATCTTCAATAATGACGTTTAATGCTTACATGTGCAAATGGCAGAATCTGAAAGATTGTGAAATGAAACAGAATATTATTCAGTTTACCTATAATGTTCGGTAAGCTTCCCGATGCAGAGTGCAGCATTTGGGCTAACAGATCTTTTTTAAGTTGTTTTTAACTACTTCTGCTTCATTAGATTTTGTAAAATTTCTATTGAGTCTTTTGCACTGAATAACAATAGTATGTTTATCTATGTGTAGGCTGAACTGCACACCTTTAATTATACTTACAGCTTTTAAACTTACAAATGTGAAGAAATGTATTGGTACAGGTGTGGTATTTAGCTAAAGGTGTTGTTTGTGAAAATGGAGCTAGATACTGTTATACGTCTGGTGAAGTGAAATAAGAAACTAGCAGATCAAAATAAAATAAACACACAGCAAGTTTAGTAATTGCTCCAACAGAAGTAATGATAATTGTATTCATGGTCAGTTTTTACAATGTCACTTAAGTTATAGAACCACTTAGACTGTAACATTTTTCTGATTTGTTGTGCAAGGTTGGGTTTCAAACATATGACTATGATTTTGCGTGTTTTTTTTTTGTTATGCCAGATGAAACTTACTATTATCACTATGTAGCTGTTCTAAAGCATGGCTTGGGAGACTAGTAAATACTACAGGTAGTTCCAAAATATAAATGGAATTACTGTATCAGGAAGCTGACTCTATTACATGCTACACATCATATTTTAAATTAAATAAAATGGCAGACATTGCGAACAAAGGTAATATCAATTTATTTTGGCTAGTCTTTCCAGAGCCATCATAGTGAGGATGGGTGGGGAAAATGAATAATCATCCGATGAATATTAATCATCACAAAAAGTGAAGGTGAGGAAAAATAATCAGAGTGTTATATTTATGAAGAGTAAATTGTATAAGGCAATACATCTGTCTCATCAGCTATGGTATGCAAATTTATTTTCAGAGAAAACTTTATTAAGAGATTTTGTCCCATCTATAAATGCTATAATACACATTGTTTTAAAAATCACAATACAGTTTAACACTAAATCTAAGCATAGCTTTGCTTCTTTCACATATTTAAGAAGTCATTGCTGTTCATGAGTGTAAAGAATTCAGCAAGTGTTGATGAGGTTTCATATATGGGTATTTTGCTTTAAGGTTAGTAAACTAGCTAAACTGATTTGCATGCTGTGTGATACACAGTTCCTCTGTAGACTTCACATATGGAAAATAGATGTCGAGGAAGGCAGACCACAAGTACTGGACCTGTGAGTGTTATTTATTAATACACGGAATACTTTAAATCCACAGACGTTGCACAGTTAGTAAGAGATGCTTGCAAATGGTTCATCTCATAGCATAGTGTGAGTGCAGATGAACTGATTAGCTTACATACTGCATGGAGACTTTCTGTTTCATTGTTGACAAGATGAAGATTGCACGACACATGAATGTCCATTTTTTATCAGTCCACTGCCTTTTCATTGTATTGTTTTAAACACCTCTTGCTGTCTGTAGCTTGAAGCACTGCTCTGTATACTGTTCATGTCTTACTTTTTAAACTTTCTCATCTGTCTATCTTCTTATAATTCATACCAACTTCAGGCTTTTCACTTCTGCATTTCTTCCATTTATAAACGGGAACAACCCTTTCCAACATTCTGCCCTTTTTTAACTGTCTAACAACTTGTCAGACTTTACATGCTCATTTTGTACTCCCAGAGCAGCTCTAGTTATCATTACTGGTCAGTCTCTGCTTCTTAACTACCCTCACATCATTTGCTTTTCTTACTTGCTTTTATTTTTAATTATTATTATTACTTTGTAGGCATGTACTGTACAGATGTTTATGTAATGCATTTTGATAGGCTTGCTGTCTGGCCAAGATTGTACAAAACAAAAGGGGATTTTTTTATGGGTGTGAAAAACCACTTTATCACATCATTTCAAAACTAGCTAAAGAAACAACTATATGATGCAATCTTCTTAAATTCTTTATGTTAACTGAACAAATTAATACTGGCTAATAAAGAGAAGTGGAGATTTTGTCCTCACCCCATATCACCATGCCTGCTGAGTCAGAGGACAAGTCATGAGGGGATCTTCTGTATCAGATACATCAAGGTCTGTGTCTTCAGGCAAACACAGTGAGTCTGGAAAGGTAAAGCTTTGAGTAAAAAGTGAACAGTTTGTGAGAGAGAACAAGTCAAAGCTGCTGCAGAAATGCATACACTGCAAAAGAGAAATGTCTGTTACAAACTCTTAAAGTGGTCATCTGAGTATGAAAGCCCACCTACTGGATAATGTTTTATTACATAACCCCAGCATGCTTTTACTTCTCATGGTATATTATTCCTTATGAAAAACTTAACTGTGCTTGTTGTATTGGTAGACATAAAAATTAGTTTTATGTTTCAACTCTGAAAGAGTATGATTACTAGAAAATAGTACAGGAACAGCACAGTTTATTTACCTTGTAGCTTTCTGTTCCAGAACTACACCTGCTGCTCTGAAATGTTCCCAGCCATCTGTATGCATTGAAGTCCAGTGCCTATGTATTTTCCAGTTGATTTTGTACTAACTCTTTGTAGTTAGGAATCTTTGTGGTCCTTCTAGCATTGAGCTGAGGTGGGATATATTTATACAAAAAGAAACTTTGTGGACTTTATGTTTTACAACTGAACTGATCAGAGTACACAGAATTGATAACTTCTGATCCAGACAAGATACTTTTAGTTATTGAGTTAGATAGAAGTGCTTCCTAGCTACTGTTTCTATATGATGATCAAAGGATTTGGAGCTGTCTATAAAAGTTCTGAGATGTCTGATGATCCTGTCAATCTCAAGTGGGGTACTGTCTGTACTGTAAGCTAAGAATTTAATACCAAAGATGTCAATGTTGCACTTCTTTGCATTTAATCTAAACCTGTTTCTAAAGCACCGTTGTTTTTTTATGATTTAGCAGTAGTAACATTGTATCAGATGCTGTATAAACAACAACCACAACCAATTTGCAGTCTTCAACAAATTTAGTAAGTTATACGTCTGCCTGAGTGGTTTGAAATTCTGAGAATAATGAACAGAAGGGGTCCCAGTACTGAACCAGGAAGAATACCACCTGTGACTTTATTACTTCCTGAGGCATCTCCTGCTACTTTAAATACATGGTTGTAACTGTTGGAAGTTTAGCCATCTGACAGTATAAGGGTCTGTATTTAGGCCTTTAATCTTATTTATAATTCCAACTTAAAAAATAGGGTCAGATGTCTATGTGAACAGTATGGTCACTATCCACAGCTTCAGTAACTTTACCAAAGACGATTCTACTAAATTAAGTAGACATGATCTCCATCTGACAAAAACATATTTTTGCAGTTCTAGAAGATTATGATTTTTGTAGAATAGCTTGTGAAATCACATTTAATATGTTGTATGGGTTTGAAAATCAGGGTTGTTAGGCTGATGGGCCTATAGTTCTCTAGATATGAGGTGGGACTTCCTTTATGGAAAGACAAGATGATAGCCATTTTCCATGCCTCAGGAACATACCCTCAGGCATGCCAAATTGAACAGTTTTACAAGAAGTTCAGGGAAAACATGTTTGGTGTTGGTGATAAGGCAACCAGGTATATAGTTGAACCCCACAGAAGCAGTATTTGAGCTTTACAGACTGCAGTTAGTACATGTTCCATTAATGGCCAAAGACTTAACTTCATGCATAACAAAATCAGGTATGTCATTCTACATTTCCTTCAGGGTAGAATGTTTCAGTTTGTTCACACTGACATAAACCACTACCCTGCTTTTATCTAGCCTACCAAGTACAAACTCAGTGTACCAGATGATTAGACACTAATTACTAGAGTATTTCTACAGGAGTGCACAGACGTAATGGCAAAGTTTGCAGTCTGCAGTCCAGTAAGTCACTAAGTTAAGTGAGTATGGTGGAGTTGTGATACTGTGATACTGGATTGCTGCTGAGGCTGTTTAGACCTGATTCTTGAAGGCAATTACTCCTCTCACAGACTGATTCATGTTAGTTCTATACTAGCTGTACATATAATTAATCCTCTCACAGACTGAGTCATGTTAGTCCTGTACTAGTGTACTTATAATTACTCCTCTCACACACTGATTCATGTTAGTCCTGTACTAGTGTACTTATAATTACTCCTCTCACACACTGATTCATGCTAGTCCTGTACTAGTGTACTTATAATTACTCCTCTCACAAACTGATTCATGTTAGTCCTGTACTAGTTGTACTTATAATTACTCCTCTCACAGACTGATTCATGTTAGTCCTGTACTAGTTGTACTTATAATTACTCCTCTCACAGACTGAGTCATGTTAGTCCTGTACTAGTTGTACTTATAATTACTCCTCTCACAGACTGATTCATGTTAGTCCTGTACTAGTTGTACTTATAATTACTCCTCTCACAGACTGATTCATGCTAGTCCTGTACTAGTTGTACTTATAATTACTCCTCTCACACACTGATTCATGCTAGTCCTGTACTAGTGTACTTATAATTACTCCTCTCACAGACTGATTCATGCTAGTCCTGTACTAGTTGTACTTATAATTACTCCTCTCACACACTGATTCATGTTAGTCCTGTACTAGTTGTACTTATAATTACTCCTCTCACACACTGATTCATGCTAGTCCTGTACTAGTGTACTTATAATTACTCCTCTCACAAACTGATTCATGTTAGTCCTGTACTAGTTGTACTTATAATTACTCCTCTCACAGACTGATTCATGTTAGTCCTGTACTAGTTGTACTTATAATTACTCCTCTCACAGACTGAGTCATGTTAGTCCTGTACTAGTTGTACTTATAATTACTCCTCTCACAGACTGATTCATGCTAGTCCTGTACTAGTTGTACTTATAATTACTCCTCTCACAGACTGATTCATGCTAGTCCTGTACTAGTTGTACTTATAATTACTCCTCTCACACACTGATTCATGCTAGTCCTGTACTAGTGTACTTATAATTACTCCTCTCACAGACTGATTCATGCTAGTCCTGTACTAGTTGTACTTATAATTACTCCTCTCACAAACTGAGTCATGTTAGTCCTGTACTAGTGTACTTATAATTACTCCTCTCACACACTGATTCATGTTAGTCCTGTACTAGTTGTACTTATAATTACTCCTCTCACAGACTGATTCATGTTAGTCCTGTACTAGTTGTACTTATAATTACTCCTCTCACAGACTGATTCATGTTAGTCCTGTACTAGTTGTACTTATAATTACTCCTCTCACAGACTGATTCATGTTAGTCCTGTACTAGTTGTACCTACAGTATAACTACACCTCTCACAGACTGATTCATGTTAACCCTGCACTAGTTGTTTGTATAATTATGCCTCTCATAGACTGATTCATATTAGCCCTGTACTACTTGTACTTATACAAAAACCTTCAAATAGTCAATAAGCTGAGTTGCAATACAAACATTGCCTCTAGGATTTATCATACTCTGTTGCCATACATTTGGATACAGTCAAATATAGTAATCATTGATATCTGCTTTAAATATAAAACAAAATATAGGTATTAGTAGCTGCTGCTGGTTCTGAACTGGTTTGGCAGCAGCAAGGGGCTATTATATCAAAAACAACAATAACAACAGTTTGAACAACTGACCTGCAGAACAAAAATGTAAACAGCTGAAGCTGTGCTCAGAATAGTTTATCTGAGCTGAGAATGCTAAAGAATTAAAAAAAAAACACAAAAAGAAAACCAAACCATGTATAACTTGAGTCTTTCATTCCTTTTATTAATATAACTCCTTCAGATTACTAAAACTGTTAACATGACAACTTAAATAACCTTGCATCTCACCATGTGACCCTAAACAGCTAAGATTTTGAAGAATAATTTAAAGTGCAAATGACAACCAAAAATAATAACCTACAATCCATCTTCTCTTTAAATTAATCAATATTAATACTTTATAAAACTTACAACTATGTTATAAAATATAACAATAAATATAACAACAAATATGAACAACTTTAATTTAAATAATGGCATGCTTTTATATTAATTGTATCATTGAAACCTGGAAATTCATCTGCTTTTAATAAAATCTGACATTTTAATTCAGTGTTTTCTAATTTTGTTTTGAGATTATCCCTTTATATCAACTGTAACTTGTTCCACTTCAAAAAAAAAAAAGATGAACTTTCGGTAATTCTTACAAAGGAAGATGTGTTTGGTTAAAGTGTTGTTCACATCTCTATTTTTAATAGATATGCTGTGCTCATAAATTCTCTCTGTGAGAGTTTCCTAGTGATTTACCCACATAGGAACCCTTGCATCCACAAAATTTACCTTTGTAAACCACTCTTGTGCTATTACAAGTGGAGAAAGCCTTTCCCAAAATATTCCTTGTTGTTATTAGAAAATACAGCAAATATTACTGCATTAATGAACCTTCAAGTCTTGCAATCTTTACTGGGAAAAGTCTCTACTATATTTCTCTTAAATTCCTGTATTTGATGCTCTAATAACCACTTCAGGTTTCTATTACTTTTAAATCTGAAATTTGGTCCCTTTCCTATTACTTCCAGCAGTTCTTGATTTCCCTGAAAGATGTTCCAATTATCTATAATAGTTCTCTTTATAAAAACAATAACAACTAAATGTCCCAATGACAACTGGTGAGAATAAAAGTACTTGCAAAAAACACCACTGAAAACATGAGGAAGAAGTGAAATAAATACAAATGTTTAATGACTGAGCACTTTTGACCAGTACAGGTCTTCTTCAGAATAAATACATTCAGGCAATAAAACCATTTAAATAGTATTTGCAACCAGTAGACATTGAATCAGAACTTGCAATTAATTAGTCATGTATGAGCTCTTAAAGGTATAATGAAATGCAAAAACATTTTAAAACACAGTGGGTAAACAAGAAAATCTCTCATTTGCATTTATCATAATATTGGCTTCTATTTAATATCACTTTATAGTTGACAGAACTGTTAAGGCCAGGGGGGTTAATATACGCACAATTCTATTTGCCATTTTAATTCTCTAAATTCCAGTTCTCCTTCTCTGTCACCATTAAAATCTGCAGTTACATGATATATCACACAGAAATGAAATTTCTTAAAAGTTTTGCATTCAAAGACATGCTTAGCAAGTGCATTGCCCATGTTTTTGATTTTAATAATGTACTAGTGTTCATACATTCTTCTCTTTAGTTATCTGGTGGTTTTACCTACATAAAATGCCTCACAGGAGGAACATTTAGTGAGGTAAACCACATACTGGGAGCTGAAGGTAAAAAAACAGGCACTGAATAAGACTTTTGACTCCTAAAAACCTCAAAATAAGGACCCGCAGAAATGTACCGGCACATGGAACACTGCTGGCATTTATAAGTACCTCTTGTTAACCTTGTATCTATTCTTTATTTTCTTCAACAGTGACAAAAAGTTACTACCTTTCTTGTTAATAAAGTGAGGAATGCCCCCCCCCCACTACTTGTTCGATATCACCACTGACCTCCAAAATTCTCCAATTATTCTTTATCAGTTCTTAGTTGTTTACGTTCTGTATTTTTAAAAAGTTTTTGTATTTCAGTATTCCTTTAAGAGCTCAAACACGACTAATTAATTGCAAGTTCTGATTCAATTTGGGGGTTGCAGATGGTATTTAAATGGTTTTATTACCTGAATGTATTTATTCTGAAAAAGACCTGTATTGGTTGAAAGTGCTCAGTCTTTAAAAGGTTTATATTTATTTCAATTCTTGCTCATTCAGTGGTGTTTTTTACAATAGTTCTCTTTATGTTCTAAGAATCCCTGCACATAGGAACTGCACAACCTTTTTATGATCACCATTGCTACTCTTTATAAAATTGTTTTTTATAGCAAAGCCAAGTCTCAAACTAGGTTTAAGTTTATCTTTTCTTCTTCGAAAAATTTCATTGACCAAAATATTAAGCTCAGCTGAAGAATATCCTCTACCAACAAACGATTGAACAAGAAATTGAATTATTAATTTAAATATTCATACTCACTAATTATACAATGCCTGGCCATTAATATTCAAAAATGAGCACTCTAATTGGCCAGCCCAGCCAGCGTGCCTATTGTAAATCTGAGAATATACTAATGGAAGAAGGTTCGGTTGCCCAAACTTTTTCCCATTAGTATATCTTGTATCTTTTTTTTTTTACTTTTCTTTCTTTTTTTTGCACAAAAAAAGAAAACGGAAGACCTGAAATTAACTAGGGAGATGGCGCATACAAAAATAAGAGGCTAATCAGGTACATTCTGCAAAACTAAAGAAACTTACCTGATTATCCTTTTTTATTTTGTCTGTCCTCACTCTCCAGAACATAAAAAGTCTCCCAATTTGTTTTTTTATTTTTAATTTAAAAAAAAAAAAAGGCAACAGAAATCTTGCCTTTTCCATTGCTACCTCTGCACAGCACTGATGTACTGCGTAAGCATGGAAAGAAGAGTCCCATATGCATGTACAGTACATCAGAAAAAGCCCCAGGATACCCGAAAAATGCAGAAGGGTAGCACGGAGGCATTATACAAAGACATTATTTAAAAAAAGTAAGTATTTTGTTTCTTAAATAATGTCATTGTATAATAGCAATAACCAACTCCGTGGTTGTGGTATACTGAAATTTACCCACGGTTGGCTTTATTTAATCACTCGGGCTTTGTCCTTATGATCGAACCACACCAATCGTGGATAAATCTTCAGTATACCACACCGATGTCATTGGTTATTGCTTAATTAACCTACTACAATGAATTGACCTCTATATTATCTTTCACATTGTGTCGGCTTGAATAACCCACATAATTGTTCATGGAAGTGTCTTTCTTATAAACATTACTATAAAACTTATGTGTAGCAATGTCCATTTTAATATTACTATGTAGAAAATCAATGGCCTGTCCTAAACGAATGACTGTAAACTGCTAAAAGCTAACACTTATGTTAAATCATTACAAAAAGTTTCAAATTGTTCTTTTTTCCATTCCATATAAATTAAATTATCGATATATCTTTTATACAGCGTTACTCAAGAAAACAATGGGTGCATGATCAAGAACTTCTGCTCCCACCAAGCCATTACCAAGTTGCTGAAAGAAGACACCATACTGGCCTCTATATCCGCACCCCTTGTTTGATGATAAATTACACCATCGCATCAAATTCCTGTTAATGAAACAGCAACTGCAGAGTGCATCTCATTACAGCTTAGAGCCACATTGTGCAACAACAACGATCAAACCTTGCAGACTATGCAAGTGACCAAAGTAGATGTAGGGAATGCTAGATAACTGTTATAAGAACTTTAAAACAAACCAGTTTAGTCTATACAGTGCAGCATGCCCAGTTTCTGCATGTCATACAGCAAGGCCAGATCTGGTTAGACCTAGTCAGGCTAGTAGCAGAACGCAGCACAGAGCAACAGGTCTTGCTACTACTAACTATTTAAAAGATACACTTAAAATCACAGCAATTAAAAAGAAAGAAGAGTTATTGAGTTAAGGCCAGAGCAAGCAAAATGCCTAGAGTACCAGTAATTTCTATTCGCAAAGAAATGCCAAAAGAGTCCCAGTTAAAACTGTGGCACAATAAACAATATTAAAGTATAGAGTCTGCATGTCCTCCCCGCAGTTGTGTGGGCGTTCGAAAGACATGCGTAAATGAGCGTGCCTTCGTTGAAGGTTGAACGTCGAGCTGGCACTTCGGCGTTCGTCAAAATCTACTGCCAATCATTAACCGGAGTTCCGCTGTGGCGACCCCTAACCGGGAAAAGCCGAAAGACAACAACAAGACAACAACAAAGTATAGAGATGAAACTGGATTAAATGAAAAAATAATCATAGCCCTGAAGTCTTTGGAACTGGTGTGTATCATGTCAATGCAGTTCAAAACAGGTCCATGTCAACTTAGCAAAAAGCAATACACTGAAAGTCATACAGAATGTACAGTGCTGAAATGTGAAAATACTTAAATGTTAAAATGTTGAAATGAAAACAATCCCCTGCATGTGCAGTAATTTGGACTTGCCCTCCTGCAGGACCCATGTTAGCACTTATTTCCAAGTTTCACGAACAGAGGAACCATATTGTTTGCTAACTGGCTCTGTACGGGTGCAGGGTATGCTATAGTAGGTATTTTAAATTCACCATTATAAAATTTGAACATTTTGTCATCTCAGGATTTTGCATTTAGTATTATGATTTTCAGTATGTCACTATTCAGTAAGTTGCCACATAACCATACAAAACAGCTCAGCCAAAGAGATCACAAGATCCTCTTGTCAATTGCAATTTAAAAGGTCTACTTACAAGTCACAGTAAATTAGCCTTAACTCAAGCAGAGTGCCCAGAAGTATAGCAAATGGCCTACACTCACTAGTAAATAGCCAAAAATGTGTCCCAAATAAATAAAACACTGTTGCTATAAACATTATTATCATACTAACAATAAATGCATTTTAAAGGTAGACAGACACTTCTCCGGTATCTTTGGGACAGGTAGCAAAATCAAATCTAGTGAGAAATGCTCAGTCATGTAGTATGTACACCAGGGAAATGCAGCACAAAGAAGCCCAGCTGAATAAAGCAGTAGGCTGTGCTGTGCCACAACCAGTCAGAAGGATAACTGCAAGTTAAGCATAGAACAGAGAGACTGCCCAGAACATCAGCAAATTTCTCATTCTCATCAAGGAAAGAATCTGCCAAATGAACAAAACTCTGGCTTTTAAGCAGTATTAACAGATTAGCAGAAAATGCCCTTTAAAATCTCACAGGTGGAGTTTGATAAAATTAAAACAAATAACACTTCTTTGTCCTCTGGACTAGTAGCAAGGTCAAATCTAGCTAGAGCTAGTTCATCCAGTTAATCCAGTAGGAGTTTGTAGGAATAAAATGTATCACATACCAGCCCTGCCAAATAGAAAAGCAGGACCTAGTATGCAGCACAAATTAAAAGCTGCCGTTAATAGTCATAGTCAATCAGAAAGACAAGACTGCATCAGGCGGAATGTTCTATTTCCTACTCTCATTGTGAAAAAACAATTTCAGATAACCAAAACTGTGTTACAATAACATCTATTAAAAGAGTAACAGTAAATGCACTGTAATTTCTGTGCATCTGGAAGTGGTCACAACCCATAGCAGTTGATCTTTCTACTTGTAGGATCGCTGTTCTTTTACCATTCTAACCGGCATCTACTTGCAACACAACAAAATCTGTCCCTAATTTGGAGTCTTTGTTCCTGAGTTTGTGAGCCAAGTGGTTGAAACAGCAATATATGTTCAGTGGGTTGCTCTGTATGGTTCTGACAATAGTGAGCTGAAATATTTTTCTGGGCCATTGTTTGTGTATTTATTCATCCATTTGATTGCAAGCAGACATCTAAACTGTACATAGTCATACAAGAGGCTAGAAGTGGTTGTGTGTGTGTGTGTGTATGCGTGTGTATGCATGTGTGTGTGTGTGTGTGTGTGTGTGTGTGTGTGTGTGTGTGTGTGTGTGTGTGCGTGCAGTAAAACTACATTTTTCTGATGCAGTCCTATAGGCATGCATCTGATAGCACCACAAGGATTCTAATTATTTAGGTAATACCTGGGAAAAAGGTAATTTTACACATTTGCACCCTTACCCCAGAGGGTCAAGTTTACACATATGTAGATTTTGAATGCTATGATTTTGGGCTATCTGCTATGATTTTTTGATGGCCCCTTGCTATGATTTTTAAGAGGTTGAGCTATATGTATGTATGCATGAGTGAGTGTGTGTGTGTGTGTGTGTGTGTGTGTGTGTGTGTGTGTGTGTGTGTGTGTGCTGCTTGCACATATGACTTTGATGGCATGTATATGTCTTGTATGCAGATGCCCATCACAATACAATGTAATGCATTTGTCACATAGTATTTTATTTATTTGTCTTTGTTGACCAGGAAAGTTTGACTGGGCAGACACTATTTTCAGAGGAGGCCTGGAGAAAAATGCTCCACCACAGTACATTTATATTAACAAGTGAATTTCAGACAGTTCTTAGAAAAACAGTAACCTAGCCTTTGAACAGTATGCACAGTGATTCTCAGATGGTAGTGGGGTACCAGTTTAATGGTACTAGGCTGTACTTCTAGATACCACTAAACCAATCCCACAATGATTCTCAGATGGTAGTGGGGTACTGGTTTAATGGTACTAGGCTGTACTTCTAGATACCACTAAACCAATCCCACAATGATTCTCAGATGGTAGTGGGGTACTGGTTTAGTGGTACCTGGAAGTACATCCCTTAGCTTTGGGCTCAGCAGGGCATACTTATTAAATAGCACTTATTGATGCTCAGTGTGCACATGTATTCTACTCCTGCACAACTTGTAAGTCTATAAAACATTGACTATATGCTACAGCTGGAGGAAGACGCGCCTGTGGAGTGACATTTTCATGAGTGGGCTATGCTGAACTGCATCGTTTGTGTCATTTTGATTGACGAGATTGTCTCCATTGGCATTGTCACTTACGTTTGGTGCCCTGCTGCCATACATCTGTTATGTTGTTAAAGTGCATTGTAGACTTGAGCATTCATCTAAATTGGCTGCACTAGATCCTCAGCATGAAATCTAGGGCCCTAAACTGCCATTTCCTGAACGCCTTTTATACCACTGCTGCCTGCGTTTGTGTATGCGCTGTTTTACCTGCTGTCAGGACAGGTTTAGGGGCGGAGATCTGGGATTAATATTCATAACCTAAATAGGGTAGGTGTTATCTCCTGTGGAACTTATGATGGGTTTGATTGCCACATGGGGTGACTGGCTAGGTTTAAAATGGCCCACAACAGCAGTTAGCATAGTACTAATTTATGAACCTACTGAATGCACTTGAGGTTAGGTGTGTAAAGTGACTAAATGCTGCATTTCCTTCTATTTGTTGTTGTCTTCTTACAACTCCTTTGCTACACCATCAGTCCATTCTGGTTTTAGTGTGTTTTTGGTTTGCTTTCTGTCTGTTTACATCAGTTAACACTAACGTGATTTTGGTGCTTACCAGTTTAATTTTTCTTGGGTATTTTTACTAGGGCAGATGGGTATCAATAGTTTGTACATCTGCAAAATGTCATATCATATGTAGTCCAAAGATGCTAGACACAGGCGTTTGTGATGATGCTGTTTTCCTTGCTTAGGACCTAGCATTTGTTAGAGAACATCTTCATGCTGACATATTCTATCCATTGAGTTCCAGATGGCATATTGACAGGTGCAAGGGTACTTTGTGTTGCACCTAGCACCAACTGCAGCTCTGCAGAAAGCATGCATGCATGCATGGTGGTCCAACAGTCCGATGGATTACTGAGTAACATTTTTGTGATCTCCTTCATGCTGTGGCATGCGTCTCAATGTTGATGACTACAAGATACTTAAAGTACCTTCAGCATGTCACAGAGATGTTCTAGTGGGTGAGATAGAGAAGACAGTGTAAATCATGGTGTATGTAATGGTGGAGTATCCCTACTGTTGTCTGAGAGTCAGACCATACTGCAGGTGTCAGAGATGCGGTACAATATGGCTCCTTTAATCCTGTATTAGCTAATAAGGTCATGATCAGTTAGCATAACAAAACTCTCTGCTTCTACTAAATCTTGCACAGAATACCTGACATCAAACTAATTGGTCATGCCCTCTGTCTTATTCCCCTGGCACACAGCTATTCCTAAAATGCCATAGATTGCAACACCCATCTCAGTGACATTAGATCCAGTGTGCAGCACAGGCTTTATAACATTCAGTGCCATGTGCACGCCATTAGTCACATCAGTTTATGGTGCCTACACATAATGCATATGTGCTGCATGGGTTTTATAACATCCAGTGCCATTTCCATGCCATTAATCAAATCACTTTATGGTTCTTGTACATAATGCACATGCGCTGCACAGGATTCATAACATTCAGTGACATGTGCATGCCATTAGTCATGTCAGTTTATGGTGCCTACACATAATGCATACATGCTGCATGGGCTTTATAACATTCAGAGCCATGCGCATGTCATTAGTCTTGTCAGTTTATTGCATCTATCCATAATGCATGCACAATGCATGGGATTTATAACATTTAATGCCATGTGCATTCCATTAGTCATGTCAGTTTATGGTGCCTACACATAATGCATATGTGCTGTATTTGTTTTATAACATCCAGTGCCATTTCCATGTCATTAGTCTAATCAGTTTATGCTGCCTGTACCTAATGCATATATGCTGCATGGGCTTTATAACATTCAGAGCCATGTGCATTCCATTAGTCATGTCAGTTTATGGTGCCTACACATAATGCATATGCACTGCATGGGCTTTATAACATTCAATGCCATGTGCATGCTATTAGTGTTGTTAGTATGATTTCTATAAATAATGCATACTTGAACATCATTTTGTGTACTGCAGTTGTTCTTTTGAATTACAATCCACATTGCCATAATGTAACCATTAGAGGTCGACATTGTGCATTATTATATCTGTTTAGGAATCATAAGCCAATCTTTATATTCATATTAAAGAATGCATGACTACAGCTTGCCAATTTGTTCTTGAAACTCAAACTTGGTATATAAGACTTTATGTACCACTGTCAGAAACTTGGAACAGCATTTAGGAAACTTTTCAGGATTTTTTATTTATTCCTTTTGTTTGATATGTGCTTATTAATATTTCATAGCAGTACACGGTTTTATCATCATGCCACTTGTGTAAATCTGCTGTTACTTTAGAATTCATAAGTTACCCAGGTAATTTAATTAGTTGAGAGATAGTTGTGTACTCTTCTCAGATGCTGTTAGTAACTATGTACACTTAAAGGCTATTTGTTCTTTCACCTGAGTGTTATATGTAGAATTGAGGTATATACCTCGGTTCTACACTGTCTTGACATTATTATCTTTTATTTCTCTCATAATTCACATTTTATATTAAAGTCTAATTTGATCTTGGTAGCTGCTATGTGAAATAATGTTATGTGTTCCCTCAGTATAGTCAGTAAAATGTAAAATTACATACCTCTAACAGGAAGTGTGTGACCCCATTTCCTGACTGACTAATAATGACATGATTGTGTGGTTCGGTCTGCAATTAGCCTTTTAATTAATTATAAGCTAACACTCAGTTCCTGTGAAATCCACAGCACGTACTGAGTCAGGTGTACTGCTTGCAGCCTGCTGACCACAAAGTCAAGATGACCATGCATGAGGAGAGTGCTTTGTTCTGAAAGAAATTAAAGAGGTAACGTTTAACCTCAACATTAGAGCATTGACTTTGGAAATGCACAGTTCCTTATTCTAAGTGACGATCGCATCAGTGTGTCTGCTAGTGAACTGGACTAGTAAATGCAAGTAGGTATCACAAGTGATTATAGTCCCAGTATGATTGCAACTTGGTTTTGATAATATGATACTGAGGGACACTTTATGTAGTGGGATTATTCGTGCATATGATATAACAAAAAATTAAGCTCTCACTTGTATGAATCCTATACTCTGTGCTGGAGTTTAATTGCTTAGTATTTTTCAGCCTGTCAGTCATAAGGAGGCAAATGAAATGGGTTATTTTTACCTGAAGTAATTCCATTCTTGTTCAGTTAAGCTGATGCCTGCATCTGTTGTGCATTGCAACTATTTTCTTGTTCATTGCCAATAGCTATCTGTGAATTTCTGTTCTAATGTAAATGTCATAGTCATATAGCCATACTGTAATGCATCTTGTAATCCAGTGTTATTAAAAGTACTCAGATGGGGAAAAAAAAAAATATATATATATATAAGGTACATATGCTGCACACCACACTACATAACACACACACACACACACACACACACACACACACACACACACACACACACACACACACACACACACACACACATTCACTGTAATAGATGGGCCGTACTTGTTATCTTCATTAGTAATAAAAGTATTGCTACTACAATTTTATGACATGCCTTCTGTGGAAATATATGTCTGTAATAATAAGAAAAGCTATTTTATGTATTACTTGCTGATGACAATTTTTATGATAGCTAACCAGACAAAATGCAAACAGGATACTTGTACAAGTTTTTGGCAGTTATGAGCTGCCAACTGCCTCTCACCAGATTCTGTAAAATGAGAATTACTTTTTGCTTCAAGAGTGTAACTGATGAACAGTTACACTTATGACTACAGAACAATAAATGCTACAAAGCCATATTTATGTTTAATTAACCTTTCTTAACATCTGCATCTACAGCTCTACATGTGTGTATAATGTGTTTGCATGTTTACAAAGACAGAACCAGATGCTGGACAAGTGTGTAAGGCAGTCAGACTTTTTGTAACTTGCTCTAATATGTCCTCTGGCATTTCAGGCATCGGTATTTTTTGCAATATTTTTTGTGTACATAGTAATTTAATTTCTTTAGGTTCTTCTCTTGACACTGGCAAGCAAGTGTTTTAATTTACTCTCACATTTCATAAAACATCATATTCATCACTTCATAACTTGGTACATGTTCATTTACTTATTTTAGTTGTTAACCGAGTAGCTAAGCTGAGCTCCAATGATCTTCCAGCAAAAGTCTGGGCCTACAACTATGTCCCAAGGATATGCAATAGAAGATATTATAAATACATTTATCTAAAGCAAGAAATTCAGCAAATACTTAAGCAAACTTGCAATGTATCACTCAGAATATATCATATTCACTGCCATGAAGCCGTAACTGCATCACAGAGAAGGAGGTCATCTCACACTGTATGGAGGTAGGGAACTGGCTGTAACAAGAATTCCTTAATTTATATATTTATTTTACTCTATTTTATTTTTATTTATTTTTTCTTTTTTGAGCGAAACAGAGAGAGTAAGAGAGTGTAGAACCAGAGACAATTACGGTGTTGTCAAAATAGAGACATTGGCTCAGCAAGCGAAGTGACAACTTCTGACAATGGAAGATAAGAAGTGCTGGAAGGTTCTGTTACATAGTGTAAATGTAAAGCAAGTTAATGATCCTGTTATAGTCCCGGACATTTAACTGTACATGTTTGCCGTCATTTTAGATCCACCTACAAAACATACAAAAAGTTTCTGTAATTGTAAATCTGGTTTCCACTGTGATGGTATGTGTCTTTATTCTATATTCAGAAACACCATAATTATGGTTTCATCATGGATGGTCACTTAGAATATTCAGCACTTTTATCAACCATGAGTTAAATCTTTAAGAGTTTTAAATCTATGTTAAGAGCTTCCCTTCAGCTGAACGCTTATAGGGAAGATGTCCTAATCCACTTTTAGGTTTTAGAAGGTCATTTGCTAATTGTTTTAGTGACGTTTCTTCGGTCTGATTTTCCTGCTTCATTCTATAATGCTTGAAACAACAAACACTTGATTTTGAATATGCAAATATAGGCATTTAAAATAGGAAGGGTCAGTACTGCTTTATGTCATACTAAAAGGTTAGCTGTTGAATGAGCAAATAGATCTGAGAAGCTCACCTACATTTGAGAACTTAGTTTTATTGTTACAATAAGGGGCTGCTCCCAGGTGGGTATTTGTTAATAGAAGGCTAAAGGAAAATATAATATGATGGAAGGAAGGCACCTCTTCCATTAGTGTTATGGGGCAATAATACCACTGCCACAAATGTGACCTACACATGGCAAGATACCACGTACAGTGACATCAAGATGACTGGCGCTGATGGGTTTGAATCCCACTAATGCCAACTAAAAGTGAAGTAACGGCAAAAAAATATGTACACAAGTGTAGTTCAGTAATTAATTCACAACATGCGACCTGCCAAATAGGGAATGTGTACTGTTGTCCTGTTGTCCTGGGTATGGGCTTCCAACATCCACACACAGACAAGACTGCACATAGGCCACATACAAGCTGAGTGCTTGGCAAAGCACCCAGGCCTCCTTCTTACCACTGTGTTTGTGAACCAATACCTTCCAGTTTCCCTTTGTCCATAGTAACTGCCTTTTACACAAAGTATTAGTTTCACAAGCACACACACAGTTTCTATGGAAAATTGTATAAATTGTCTAATCCCGCACCTTTCTTCCTGGCACAGTAGTACTGCCATCACCATGGCAGGTGGCCAGAGAACTCAATTTACCTATTTCTCTAAAATTAAGCCACTATAAATACATCAACTAATCTCTTTACTGGTAGTTGACCTAAAGAGTCTATGTGTCTCACAGCTTATTAACCAACAGTATATGCAATGATTACCCTCTTCGCAGATAAATAAAAGTGCACAAATATTCTTATAATAAATAATTTGATGCCAGACACAAGTGCTTAAAGGTGAATAAATGTACTTTATTTAAATAATAAAGAAAAAAGTGCAAATGCAGATTAAAATATGCATAGGTTGGAATATGCTAAGAAATAAAATAAAATAAAATCAAAACATGCAAACCACATACAGAAAAAACTAATCTCCAGATATATTTTAGTTCTGATTCATAGTCACCATACTGCAGAAGTTTGTTGTTGTCAGTATTGCACATCTGTGCTTAATATTTAGGGGGTATAATTTGTTGGGAGTTGGAAAAAGTGATCCAGATTAGTTATGGAAACTTGATGAGAAAGGTATTGAGCTGCTTTAAATGGGAAAACACATTGCACAATGCTGGAGAGTATAGTAATAAATTTCCTTAAAATGATACAGTCTCTCATTCCACTGAAGTGCTATGCTGAATAAATAAGGATGCGGAAGAAATCACCTTCGCTGTTTGCAGAAATAAGAGCCAGAATAACATCAGAAGAATCATGGTGAGGGAAACAATCATGGAAGAGGTACCCCAGACCTCATTGGCTATACCACAGCAATGAAATTTGTAAATGTGTGTATCTAAGACACTGTTAGCAGGGTTGCCAAAGTGGGATTGTGGGGGTAAAACAGGAAGAAGCACTCTGCATTGTTCAAAACATTAGCAAAGACTTGCTCAAGTCTGTGCCAGGCCAAAAATAGTACTTACACACAATCAGGAAAAACAATATATAAGTTAAGTTTAGCTAAGGTGGCACCTGTTTAAAACAGCAATTTAAAGTATTAAAGAACATTGTTCTGAATACTGGCAGGGCAAATAAGTGCCTCATCTTAGTCTAGGAAGTCTGTGGAAAGTGTGCAAGTGAAATTACCACCTTTACATTTGCTCATAAATAAGTGCAGTCTGCATAAAGAGGATTGCTAGAATTATTCACCAGTTAGCAGTGCTAAAAGGTCAAAGTGAAAAATGAGAACTATAGCAAAAGGAGAGAAACCAGTCAGTCAATGGCTGAGAAGATAGAGATGCATAATTCATCTGTCAGTTCTGTCAGGTATAGATGGGGAGAGAGCAGCTGGAAAAAAGGAAGTTGGCTGGGATAGGTGGACAAGATGAATACAATGAGGTTATGAGGATAAACTTTTCCCCAAGGAGATCAGTATCTGTGATTAACATATACTTGGAGACATTGTATAGGTGGTAGGTGCAAGATGGTAAATCTTCTGGGATGTTAAGAACAGACAGAAGCCAGAGACAAGATTGCAGGCAGTGGGAATTTGAGGGGAGATGTTCAGACAGTCTTGCTATGCAGAAAATTGAGGAAATGAGACACATTAATTCTCTATGTCACTGCATCAAAGAGTGAACAGGAAATGAGACACATTAATTCTCTTTGTGTTACTGCATCATAGAGTGAACAGGAAATGAGACACATTAATTCTCTTTGTGTTACTGCATCATAGAGTGGACTAAGCATATTACTGGTAAAGGATTAACATTAAAGTGAAGTGTGTAAGAGTCAAAAAGACAGTTAATACCTCTGATAAGTTAATATCAGCTTACAGATAAAGGTAAAGTTTGACAGACTTTATGAAGCATTGAGATAGAATTCTTAAGTTAGTAAAATGCAGATAAATGGGAAAGAACTGAATATGCATGGACATGGGGGATTATTCACGGAGATGGAGGAAGTGCATGGCTGGATGACATCAGCAAATTCCAAAAGGGGCAAAAATAGATGACAGAATTAGTTGTCAAGACGTTTGTGGGAACTAGACAATGTCATTTGAGCTATACTCTTGAAGTCATAAAGCTGATACTGATGGCATATCTATTTTGGCTTATTTTCCACAATTTGCTGCAGCCAGCATAATATAGATCAGTTTACCACTGTGTGGTATGCCATCAAGCATGTATAAGGAATTAGAGTTCTGAAAGAAGTGCTATTTGCAGGGAAGGATACCTCTCAACTTGACAGATTTTGCAGAATGTCCAGATTTTTGCTTCACATTTTTGGCCTGTTCCTCATAAAAATTGTGTTTTATTGACAAATCACTGGGGATGACTTAAAGAACAAAGTCACTAAATAATGGGTCTATATTAAATCAACGAACACTCAAAATAGCAAATGCTGATTTATCGATCCTTTAAGAGCGAAACCTGACAATCCAGAAGACACGGAACAGCGATTTTTTTCCCAGGGGAAAAAAATCGCTGGGCCATTTTTGGGACTTTGCCATTTCCCCCACTGTGGTCCAGTCTCAAAGTTGGTATATTTAAGTAGGGGGGTGTAGGGGCACAACCCCCCACATTGGGTGGGTGTGGGGGCAAAGCCTCCACTTTATTTTGTGTTTTGAAATTTTTTTTTTATTTTTGTGGAACAGCGATTTTTCTCTGGGAAAAAAAAATCGCTGTTCTGTGTCTTCGGGATTGTCAGGTTTCACTGTTTAGGGGTCAATAAATCAGCATTCACTATTTTAAGCATTCGCTGATTTAATATAGACCCTATATAATGACAGGAATTTGAGTTTCAGACTTTATATCCTTCAGAAAATGCATGTTAACACAAATCCTCTTATTCTATCAACTTTCTAAGCTTGTAAGAGCAATATTTAAAACGTGTCCCTATCTTTGGGCCTTTGTCTCCCCATTTTGTCAGGCTTTGTCCAGATTTCTTGCACTAAGAAGTTGAGAGGTATGAAGCTCACCTTGCACCCTTAATATGGTGGCACAACCCCCATATCTCTGATATTTATATATAGTTTTCTGAGGTTGCTCATATTGGAAAAAAGGAATAGAGTTATTCCTTTCTTTCCAAGATGACACAGACTCAAGTTATTTCTTTCTGAGTTAACACAACCCTAGAGGTTGTCTATTTAGATATGGAGGTGATGAGGTGCTACCCCTACCTCTAAAAAAAACTCTAATACTGATCTGTTGAATTGACTGTTTTATGGCAGTTATCTGGTGTGGTCTTATGATCTTATGTTTGGAATTGGCAATGTGGAGATGGCACATCTCTCAGCGGTTCAGATTTTAGGAGAATGCACATATTTTTGCCCCTCCCATTTGGTATGTTTCTCATAAAATTTGTTGTTTTCTAGCAAATCACTGAGGACTGAAGTCATTAAATAAAGACTTGCCTTTGAGTTTTAGACTTCATATCTTTCAGAAAATGCATACAAATGCAAATCCATTTATTCTAGCAACTAAGTACACAAGAGCAATATTTAAAATCTATCCCTGTTTGTGGGCCCTTGTCTTCCCATTATTTTAGGTTTCCTCTAGATTTCTTGTGCTACGAGGTTGAGAGATATGGCACATGGGCATTGAGAAACTACACTCCTTCATGAACATTACTTTAGTGTGAGACTATATCATAAGTTGATAGGCTTGATAGCCCTCTTCAGATGCTACCTGTAGTCATTATGCCTTAGAAAACATACTTTTTCTGATAAACACAGAACAAAACCAATGGAGTAACATACTGGCTGAAGTAGAAACGTATTTATTACCAAACAAATAACACTTAGTTAACAAATAAATAAAACTCAGTAAGCGCTTTCACTATTGCTTCATCAGACCATAGACACAAAGAGAATGACCCACTGGAATATATACATGGTTCAAATACCCTTGAGCCAATCACATGTCAACAGCTAAAGAACTTATAAAAATAAAGAGATAGAGCATATGATTATATAAAATAGACATAAAACAGCAATAAATACATATAAAAAATACATATGGAATAATGAGTGCATATCAAAAATTAAAATAAAATAAAAAATAATGAAGCAAGGTCACCTCATAAGGCCACGTCCCTTTAGTATAGGTCTAAGTGGAGCTTTTTCATTAAGTCCACTACCTTGGTCAGCCCTATGTATTTATTGCTGTTTTATGTTTATTTTACATAATTATATGCTCTGTCTCTTTATTTTTATAAGCTCTTTAGCTGTTAACATTTGATTAGCTCAAGGGTATTTGGTCTGATGAAGCAGTAGTGAAAGTGCTTACCAAGTTTTATTTATTTGTTAACTAAGTGTTATTTGTTTGGTAATAAATACGTTTCTACTTCAGCCAGCGTGTTACTCCGTTGGTTTTGTTCTGTGTTTATCCCATTTTTTCTTACAGCGGAGTATTTATCTAAGTCTGCGCATTTCCATAGTTTTTATATACTTTTTGTGATGTTTCAATTGTGTGCAAGATGCTAACTGCTGTGTTAATGCAAGTTTTACATAAAGTGTTTTAACATTTTTCTAGGATTGCACTATTAATTGCTGTTTAAAGCCATTCCTGCTATGATTGCTCTTAATAGAGCTTAGTGCATATAAGCTTATGATATTCAGTCATTTTAATTAAGTGTACCTGAATGACTCCTGATTTCCTAAATAGTGTTGCCTATAACATCAACAGAAAAGAAAAAAGCCTGACCCTTGCCAGGGATTGAATCCAAGACACCCAACACTCCTTGCGATTGTCACTGTCATTGCATCAACATGGAATCTCTGCACAGTTCGGTACCTGTTTCTGCCAAAAACAGTTTTTCCTTCCAACTAGGAAACCACCATGAAAGTGATTTTTTAAAACACTCATATCCACTGTAGAACCAACCATGAACCAAGTATTGTATTAACAACTCAGCAGCAAAGGAAAACTCTAACCCTTGTCTATGGAGTGAATCCAGGACTTTCCCAGCATTCATTGCAGTTATCACTACCACTGACCAATAAGGAGTCTCTGGACACTTAGGTACCTGGTTTTCCCCTAGAGCAGTTTTCCTTTCCACTAGTAATCCACATGTAAAAGGGCCTTTTTTTTATTAACAACAACCCTTTCATTCCTGCATCATGATGGAGTTTTTTTTTCGTACAGAATATGATGACCTAAGAGATTGTTATATTAGGTCTTGATAGTGAGGTAGATGAAATCTCCAAAATGGGAAGTCTGGGGGCTTGTTCTGTTACTGGATTTTTCCCTATTACTGTCTTGTTATTCATTATTATTTTTATCAAATAACCCAGAGGCATCATTTGGTAAATTACATTTTAGGAAATAGGTGCTATTTGCTGTTTAAAGTGGGGGCATCTCCCTAGTATCTCTCTAGTATTTTCGAAAAATGGACATAGGTTTATCTGCACAATGTTATTTGACTTTCCAGGAAAGTAAGCACATCAGATAGTTAAAATTATGACTAAAGATAGACATAAGACCCAAGAATTACTATCATGAAAGATGTGCAAATGATCATAGCTCAGCCTGGATGTAATGTGGCATTGGCTTACAGATAAACTGTGCATTAATGAAGTGAACAATCCATCCACTCAAATTGATGTTTTTCTCTAAAAGTGGCATTTGCATTGGTACGTTCTATGTTATGCAAGAGATACATGATTGGAGATGACACAGAAGCTGTCTTTGGGTTTCATTTCCTGGGAGTATATAGTGAAGGTAGATTTGGCAGCTTTTTAATATGGTTATCAAATTCTGTAAACTTCTTACTGTACTAGTAGCTGTTCTAATGAGTACTTTCTTAGAGTTTCTTATGGGATGTAATGACCAACCTCCTGAAGAAAGAGACCTCACAGCTGAAAGACTAAAAAAAAAAACTCAAAATAAAATAAAATAAACATTAAAATATCAATTTATATTGGAATTTACCCCCCATGCACTGGACTGTTTCTCTTTCCCTTGCTGCACTGAACTAATGTGATGGTCTCCAAGATAAGTAACAGTGTTAACAGTATTTTTGAGGAAACTTTCAAATCTGACTACATGATACAGACTTTATACTACATGATACAGACTATATACTACATGATACAGACTTTATACTACATGATACAGACTTTATACTACATGATACACACGTTATACTACATGATACAGACTTTATACTACATGATACAGACTTTATACTACATGATACACACGTTATACTACATGATACACACGTTATACTACATGATACAGACTTTATACTACATGATACAGACTTTATACTACATGATACACACGTTATACTACATGATACAGACTTTATACTACATGATGCAGACTTTATACTACATGATACAGACTTTATACTACATGATGCAGACTTTATACTACATGATGCAGACTTTATACTACATGATACAGACTTTATACTACATGATACAGACTTTATACTACATGATACACACGTTATACTACATGATACAGACTTTATACTACATGATATAGACTTTATACTACATGATACCGACTTTATACTACATGATACAGACTTTATACTACATGATACACACGTTATACTACATGATACAGACTTTATACTACATGATACAGACTTTATACTACATGATGCAGACTTTATACTACATGATACCGACTTTATACTACATGATATAGACTTTATACTACATGATACCGACTTTATACTACATGATACAGACTTTATACTACATGATACACACGTTATACTACATGATACAGACTTTATACTACATGATACAGACTTTATACTACATGATGCAGACTTTATACTACATGATACCGACTTTATACTACATGATATAGACTTTATACTACATGATACCGACTTTATACTACATGATACAGACTTTATACTACATGATACACACGTTATACTACATGATACAGACTTTATACTACATGATACAGACTTTATACTACATGATGCAGACTTTATACTACATGATACAGACTTTATACTACATGATACCGACTTTATACTACATGATACAGATTTTATACTACATGATACAGACTTTATACTACACGATACAGACTTTATACTACATGATGCAGACTTTATAATACATGATACAGACTTTATAATACATGATACAGACTATATACTACATGATACAGACGTTATACTACATGATACAGACTATATACTACATGATACAGACTTTATACTACATGATACCGACTTTATAATACATGATACAGACTTTATACTACATGATACAGACTTTATACTACATGATGCAGACTTTATAATACATGATACAGACTATATACTACATGATACAGACGTTATACTGCATGATACAGACTATATACTACATGATACAGACTTTATACTACATGATACAGACTATATACTACATGATACAGACTTTATACTACATGATACAGACTATATACTACATGATACAGACTTTATAATACATGATACAGACTTTATACTACATGATACAGACTTTATACTACATGATACAGACTTTCCCATTAGCATTTCATTGGTTTTGCAAGATCACATCAACTACTTTAGCAGAATGGCTTATACTGTATTGCACTTTCAGGATAGGGAGAGCTTGCCATTAATCCTTGGGTGGCTTACTGCCATTAGTCTGAGAAACACCATTGTGGAATTATCAACTGTTGTTAAAAGGGGCAGTACAGTCAAATAGCAGCAAATTAAAAGTCGCTTCATAACCTTTTACAGCCTTTTACGACATGGTATTCAAGACCTAGTCCCAGCTGCCATTGTAGCTCCCAGTGTGCCCTTTAAAATATCAGTTCTGAATGTGTTTGCGGTTAAGAGTTGCACTGTCAAAGATTACCTGGGCATTAAACATTAGTAACCATACCTTTTCCTTCTAAAGAAGCTTACTGTTCTACAAAATTTCAGTGTGACACAAAGCATATTTTCTAGGGCAGTACAGAAAGTGAGGTTGTTGAGAAGAATATTTGAAGAACTAAATGTGTCCAGGGTCAGAAAGATGTTTGGCAGACTGACTGTATTAGGTAATACTGAACAGGTTGATAAGGCACCAAGGAGTCTGAGAGCACACCATCCCTACCCTAGATTGCTCTGCTCCCATACTGGCAAATGAAATCTCAGCAAGGCTTTCCAGCTGTGGCTTCGTAAAGTTCCACATGCAGTCAATTTTAATTCTGAATAGCGACTTGCTGCCCAAATTTTGGGGTTGTCCTTACATAACTGAAGCTTGGGAGGCATTGTCCTAAATATTAAATGCATCCTGTTGTTGGGTATACTCTTAGAACCTCACACATATCTATAGCAGCTAAACATGATTTGCTTAGCTTATTTTTGCTGTGGCTGGATATTGAACTTGTTCTAAAAAAGTGGGTAAAACATTTTAAATGATAATTAAAACAAATATGCTGTTAAGAAAGTTCTATTAGAAACACACTTGAGACAAAGCTTATGACTCCAGAAGGCTGAATTAAACTGAATAACGAGATTAGAAGAATATATCAGTGATTGTTTATTTACTTATTTACTTTGTTTACTGGATAAGTTTGACTGGGCATAGACCCCTTTTCAGTGGAAGCCTAGGAAGGAAAGCTCTGAGAGGGAATACAAGTGCGCATTAACAATAATACTGACTACAACTGTATATAAATGAAAAGAAAAATCACAGATTAACAGAAGTATTGCATGACTGGATTTAAAAAAGAAGAAACTAAGACAACAATTAAAGGAGATATATGCATACGATATGGTTGTCAGATAATCGCAGATATTTTCTGATGATGAGTTATAAAAAAAATAAAAGCACGCACTCCTTTTACTTAGGCATTTATTAATTAATATTTTTGGCCATGATTAGCATTTTTTTCAGTTTAGGACAACTATTTTGGGCTAATTAACCTCTACCGCTGCCAACTTATAGAAACAAAATTTTCTGAACATGATTGTATAAATTACTTTAATTAAAATAGAACAGTATAGAAAGTAAATATTGCCGGACTTAGTAGCTTAAAACCTCAAGAGTAAACTGCAGCAACAGTGAACCACAGAAAGCTTGGGCTTAGCTACAATGTGGCATAAACAGTAAACGTTTATGTGGGCTGACTCTTGACATTTACCGTCTTAACTTAATGAAACATTTCATATCAAAAGTAAATTATCTGTGTGAATCATGCAATAGTTTCAAGATTTTCTGCAGTCACACCTTTTCACAAATCTTTTCCTGTCCATAGCAGAGAATTGCTAATGCCATGCAGAAAATTATAACCTTAGCTATGCATACATTTGAGTAAAATAATGGACTGCTGCTTACGATTAATCCAGCAAAAAATGTCCATGTTTTTAATCTAGTGTCTCCAGGTCTTTTGTCAAAAAGAGCAATTTTTAAAATTGTTCTCAGCGGCCATTTCTTTGGAGGTGAGAGGAAATAAGTTAACTTACTGTTTGAAGTTTTCAGAAGGGGTCTCAGAAATTCAGATCTAAAATTGTAGAAATTATAATCATATCCAGAAATGCGTGCTTGCGCAAACACACACACACACACACACACACACACACACACACACACACACACACACACACACACACACACACACAAACACACACACAGATACACACACATTTAGATACATACCCATGATCCCACACTAACACTACGTTATTGGAAAAATTACCACACTGTAGATCCCTAGGTATGAATCAGATGTATATGGATGATGAACTGTTTTGCAATGTTTAGTCATAGCCAAAAATGACTATCCAAATATGTAGCATTCAGATACATGTATGCAGGATAGACATTCATGAAGCAGGACACATGTAACAGTGGCCTGACATGGCAGTATTCATCAGCACAGGTTTTCAAAATGGTGTCATAAAAATGTTTTTAGCAAAGAACATTGAATAACAGGCAGATATGTAGGTGTCAGTCATCTTACCTACCAGGTATAGAGCAGGTGTCAGTCATCTTACCTACCAGGTATAGAACAGGTGTCAGTCATCTTACCTACCAGGTATAGAGCAGGTGTCAGTCATCTTACCTACCAGGCGTAGAGCAGTGGGCGTCATCTTACCTACCAGGTGTAGAGCAGGTGTCAGTCATCTTACCTACCAGGTATAGAGCAGTGGGCATCATCTTACCTACCAGGTGTAGAGCAGTGGGCGTCATCTTACCTACCAGGTATAGAACAGTGGGCGTCATCTTACCTACCAGGTATAGAGCAGTGGGCGTCATCTTACCTACCAGGTGTAGAGCAGGTGTCAGTCATCTTACCTACCAGGTATAGAGCAGTGGGCGTCATCTTACCTACCAGGTGTAGAGCAGGTGTCAGTCATCTTACCTACCAGGTATAGAGCAGTGGGCGTCATCTTACCTACCAGGTGTAGAGCAGTGGGCATCATCTTACCTACCAGGTATAGAGCAGTGGGCATCATCTTACCTACCAGGTATAGAGCAGTGGGCATCATCTTACCTACCAGGTATAGAGCAGTGGGTGTCATCTTACCTACCAGGTATAGAGCAGTGGGCGTCATCTTACCTACCAGGTATAGAGCAGTGGGTGTAATCTTACCTACCAGGTATAGAGCAGTGGGCGTCATCTTACCTACCAGGTGTAGAGCAGTGGGCGTCATCTTACCTACCAGGTATAGAGCAGGTGTCAGTCATCTTATCTACCAGGTGTAGAGCAGTGGGCGTCATCTTACCTACCAGGTATAGAACAGTGGGTGTCATCTTACCTACCAGGTGTAGAGCAGGTGTCAGTCATCTTACCTACCAGGTATAGAGCAGTGGGCGTCATTTTACCTACCAGGTGTAGAGCAGATGTCAGTCATCTTACCTACCAGGTATAGAGCAGTGGGATGGAAACATGAATCAAGTCAAACCTACTAAACACTCTGCAAGAATAAAGCAGATGTCCATTTCATCTGTGCTGGGAGCAACTACAGTGCCATAGCAGGCCTTGTATCAAAAGGCCAGCTGCACAACATTGCAGGCACTTTGCATGTACACAGTTCTGAAGATGTATGGATAGCAGCTTCCTTTATGCCAGGGGCAAGCAACTTTGTTGACTTTGTGGTGAACAAATAAATACTGGCATGGGCACTCAGGCAACAGGTGTTAATGTCAGGTCTGGATGAATAGCACAACAAGTTGTGCTCCTCACAGATAAATAACACCACTTGTGGGTGGACACATGCTATATCTCTGACAAGGGCATACACCATAGCAACTAAAGGCTCTTACATAAGACCAGTGTCATGGATGCTTGATGGTGCATCTGTGTAGCCCATGCAGTTTAAAGAAGAGTGAATGAACCTGTGTACAGCTCATTACCAATACTTGTGTACCAGTCCTGATTATGTCTGGTTATTGGCTTGTACTCAATCTCCAGAAGGACCGTTCTGCTACACCTCACAGCTCTACTAATGGACTGCCTTGTGGGTAGCACCTGCTACTCAGAGTAACTATAATACAGGTGTACTCTATCAGCAGTGGCAGTAAGTTATGACATGCCACCTCTGTTGAATATCCCATGGCATTGTTTGCACCACATGTGTTGTACATGTATACATAAAGATAAGTCTGTGCATGTGTATTTTATCAAGTATATCCATATTCATCAATTACAGCCCTCATCAAACTGTATATAATTGACAAAACCTATTGCAGATGCAACCCAGAAAAACTCCATCCCAATAAACCAGAAGTGATCTCAAAAGAAAACCTTACAGATTTATCTTTGTGATCACTAAATGACAAACACTTGACCTACTACTTGTACAAATGCTGAGAGTGTAGTACCCTGGCAAAAGCCTCTCCTATTCCTCCAAACTAAATTTGCATTTATGCTAATACCCTAACCCCCCCACCCCCCAAGGTGGATGCTTCATGCTATAATTGCTAACACTGTACTAACTCCACAGTCAAACAACACAACCACAAGGGGAACTCTACATGTGCTACAGTTTACCAGATAGGCACAGACTACAGTACAGGACAAGTTGTATGTTTATCTTAATTATGGCAGTAAAAACAGCTGTTTAAAATCTGTGCAGCTGGACAAAATGACTTCAGCTGTATCATATTATTGAACCAGTCTATATTTATAAATTTATATGTGAGGGTGGATATGGGTACAGTTGCATTTGATGAGTTTACACTGTATCTCTCAACTGTCCAGATTTTTGCAGAACATCCAGATTTTTGCTTCATATGTTTGGACTGTTTTTCTAAAAATTATGTTTTTTTTTGGCCAATCACTGGCAAATCATTGAGGAGTGAAGCCAGAAAATAATGACAGAAATTTGAGTTATAGATTTCACATGTTGTTGTTGTGTCTTTCGGCTTTTCCCAGTTAGGGGTCGCCACAGCAGAACTGCGGTCCGCTAATGATTGGTAGTTGATTTTTACGTGCTGAGTTACCAGCCCTGATGCACAACCTTCAACGAAGGTATGGCCATTCACGCATGTCTCCACGCAGAAGACGCTGTAGCTGAGAATCGAACCGGACAGCGTCTTACTGTGAGGTGACAACGCTACCTCAGCACCATATACTTTGTAAAATTTATAGGTTCATAGGTGTGTACAAGGCTAATGGCCCTGGACCCTTTACAAGCCTAGCCCATAGGATTACCCTAGCATCGTGCTACCCGACCTTAGTTCCCAGTGCCTCTGTCAAGTAGAGTCACTGGAGTGATCCCCAGGGTGAATTCTCTATTTCCCATCCACTCATCAAGATTTCTCTTGAAAAGGGCCAGTGAGGTGCTCTGCTTGACATGTATGGGAAGTCTATTCCATAGCATGAGGAGTCTCTGGGTTATGAACCTGTCCTCCAGCATGTTCTGTTGGTTGTGGTAATGAGGTTGAGGTCTCTGGACCATGTGGCGTGGAGGGAGTGAGATTTCTTTAGATGTAGCATTTCTAACAGAGTTGGGTCAGACATGGCTTTGTAAGTCAAGCAGAGATCGCCTCTAAGTAGGTGATATGAGATAGAAAATAGTTGGAGTTTTTTGAGTCTGTCCATATAGAACAAGTGTTTAAGGCCTTGGATCTTCTTTGTGAGGTACTTTTGCGGCTTCTCCAGTTGTTGCAGGTGTCTAGTGAGGTACATGTACATGCCAAATGGGGCATTATACTCAATGATTGGCCTAATGAGGGAAAAGGAGAGACAGACAATGACCTCTTTCTTCCTGGATGCAAAACCCTTGGTAATGCGATGTGCCACATAGTAGGACTTTCTGACCATGGTGGCAATGTGGTGGTCAAAAGAGAGGTTGCTGTCAACCTGTGTTCCCAGATCTCTTTTAATACCTTCTGTGTTCAGTGGACTACCATTGATGTGGTAATTCAAGGGAACCTGGTTTTTCCCAAGGGGGATGATGACACATTTTTTGGCATTGAGCTTAAGACCATGGTTCTGACACCAGTCGTTTGTCTCAGTGAGGCTTTTCTGTAGGATGTCAACATTACTTGGGGAGTTAATAGCTCCCAACTTGCAATCGTCTGTGAACTTTGTCAGCCAGAGTTCCTTCTTGTTGCCTGGACTTCAGAGAAGTAGATACCAAATAGTAAAGGACCCAGGACCGAACCCTGAGGGACTCCACTCATGACTCGTCATCAGTCTGACTTGGAGTCAGCTACTTTCACACTGTGGGTTCTATCTGTGAGCCAGTTTGCAACCCACCTAGTGATATTGGGGTTGATGCCTAGCTTAGTGAGTTTTTCTATGATTCCTGAGTGGGGAATGGTATCAAAGGCCTTGGCCAGATCAAGATAGGCTGTATGAACCACCTTGCCTTCATCCACAGCTCTGGTGACTGACTCAATGAAGTCGACCAAGTTGAATAGGCATGATCTACCCTTTACAAAACCAAACTTTGTAAGATCCAGAGTTTGGAGATTCCCTATATCTGTGTTAATTAGGTCCATGATGATGTGTTCCATAGCTTTGCATATCAGACTCATCAGGCTAATGGGGTGATAGTTCCCAGGGTCTAAAGTCTCTCCTCCTTTGTGGAGCGGGATGATTGCAGCAGTGCGCCACTCAGTAGGGGCAAAGACTGAGGTGAGGCTGTGACTGAACAGGGCACAAAGGTGAGGAGCCAGTTCACTCTGTAGTTCATGATGTAGAACACAGCCACGGATATTGTCAGGTCCCATACAATAGTCAGTTTCCTAACCCAGAGACTTCCCATACTCTGGAACAAGCTTCCCATTCACGTCAAGCAGAGCACTTCACTGACTCTCTTTAAGAGACTTCTTGACAAGTGGATGGGCACTAAGAAGTTCACCCCAGGATCACTTCAATGGCCTTGGTTGACAGGGGCACTGGAACTAACGTTGGGCAGCATGATGCCAGGGAATCTTCTTGGGCTAGGCTTATATAGGCTCCAGGGCCATTAGCCTAGTACACACCTATGAACCTGTATTCTTGGCCTTGGACAGTGCTGTTCTAACCTGTGCAGCAGTAATACTGGATGCCTGGCAATCTACTGGTATTGGGATTGGTCCTTTTGGGGGGGGGTAAAGTTGACACTGAATCTGTCAGCCAGGATATTGGCAATATCTGTTGGCTCGGTATAGGTGGTACCATTGTGCAGTAGCTCAGAGCAAATCTGGGTATTGCCGTGGAGATTCTTTACATAACTATAGAAGGCCTTGTGGTTGTCTTTACTATCTTCTGCAATTCTGTTTTCATAGCTAGCTTTAGAGGATTTGATGAGGGATCTCAATTTTTTGTTGAGGCTAATAAGGAAGTTTTTTCCAGTCTTGGGACTTCATCTTATTCTGCATCATTTTCCTCCTTCTGTTGTAGAGTTTGTTTATGGTAGGGGACCACCAGATTGTCTTCCTTTTTTTGGAGGAGAGTGTCTTGATTCTATTGGGTATGGTGAGATCCATGCATTTGTGTACGTGTTCTTACAGTGCATTGGTGTTTGATTCGGCAGTCATGCAACTATTCTCCATTTCAATGGGTGCCATGAAGTTAGCCACCTCTGTTTTTAGAAGCCCAAAGTTAGCTTTGGAGAAGTTTTTCATGGTGGTTACCTTTGCGGGGATGGGGTGGGAGGGATGTGGATTTCCAAGGTGATTAGTTTGTGGTCAGATCTAACCAGGGAGGAGCTGACTATTGGTGTAGAGCAACGGTCGCCCATGTTAGTAATGACCAGGTCAAGGATGGTGTTACCTCTAGTGGGGGTAAGAACAATCTGGCCAGGGCATTGGAATTAATGAATTCCAGGAAACGTTAGGCAAGTGTATTGGTACATGAGTAGTTTTCCCATTTAATGGAGGGGTAGTTGAAGTCGCCCAGTATGAAGGTGTTAGGTTGGACCCTAATATTCTCCAGGGTGCTTAGGAACATGGAGTGTGAGTCTTTGGACATGGTGGGGACCTATAGCAGGCTACGACCTGAATCGCTGTCTTACCCAATGTTAGCTGCACCGGAAGTATCTTAGATGTGTTATGTTAGGCTACCAGTCTGGAGGTGTGTGCATCCTTTATAAATATGGAAACACCACTGCCTTTGGAGATTCGGTCCAAGTTCTGAGGCTGAAAGGTGTGGAATGAGTTATAGCCTGGTAGTGCAGGGGTGCTTTCTGCTGCCTTGAACCAGTCTCTGTTACAGCACAAATGTTGATGTTCTCCATTTTAAGGAGTACTTCTAGCAAGTGCATTTTGAGATTTAGACTTCTAGCATTGAGCAGCATGACCCTCAGATTGCATTTGTTTGTAGGTGTTGCGGTGGTAATTTGTTTTTTGGAATACCACCTAAAAAAGACACTATATGGGTGGCAAGAGCCTTGGCCAGTATCCAGAAGCCAAGGGGTGACAGATGCAGGCCATCTCTGGCAAAGCATTGAGGTCTCTCAGTCAAGTCATCCCAGGCAGACAGATACTAGACCCCCTTAGAATGACACCAGAAACTTAGACAATTGTTGAAATCAATTATTTTCTGCTTGTACTGTGGTATCATTCTGGGTGATGGTAGGATGCTGCTCAGGGCTAGGGTCATAACCGCCTGGGCTATATAATCCAAGAACACCTCCATGTCTCTTTTCATGTAGTCCAGGGAGGTACATCTCAGGTCATTCACACCCACATGTACAATGACAGAGTCATATTTGCACCTGTTGTTGAGAGACCTGAGTGCGTGCGTTATGTGGTGGATCCTGGTGCCTGACAGGCAGCTGACTGTTACTATCTCCTTATTCAACTTAGTGAGTCAGACATCAGTGTGCCTTCACTATCGAGTCACCTATGACTAGTGTGTTGGGCATGCTGTTTTGCCTTAGGGGCTTTGGTTGAGTGGCACACTGTTTAGGAGAGTTATGTGCTCATGATTAGTGTTGTGTTGTGGTGGTCGAGTGTGTTTCTGCCTTGGAGGTCTCTGCTGTTTGGGTAGATTTTTATTGAGAGCCTCCATTAAGGTGGGTGTGTGGTTTGTGTTTTATGTGAAATCATTGCTGGTGCATGTTCTGGAGGGCTATGTGTTCCATGTGGTGTGGTGCAAGAGTTGGCCTTCTCCTCTTGACTAGTTATTCCAGTCTTGGCTGGAGAGTGCGTGGCTTCCAATTTCAATATGTAAGTGCATCTCCTGCAAGTCTGAGTGTTGGGAGGTAAGAGGAGAGGGTTGTCAGTGTACATGCGGCAGTTGCTACTTTGCCAAAGGATGCCCAAGTTCACCAGGTTAATAGGTGAAAGCACCAGGAACTGACCTTTAGACATACCTGGAGGAGTGGGCATTAATAATAAGTCCTGGAGCTGTTTCCTTGTAGAACTTTTAGTGCTGGTAGCACTTTTGTGTGCTATAATAATTGCTACAAGAAGTCTGATAAAGTGTTAAACTAATAAGCTAGTAAAAGTGCAGGAGAGGAGAGAACTAGTAGATCTATGGGAAAAATTGAAGAGTAGACTTTGTCATCGCTCAGAAGCTTACAAACAGTCCTGGATACATTAAATCTGTATCTGGACTAGACTAGTTACAGGAAAGGTGGGAAACAAGTGTAAATGTGGGCTTTTAAACCAGAAAGTTGAAAGATGGAAAAACTGCCCAAACAGCCAATAAGCTACAATTTCTGGGTCAGAAACCACTCATCTTGTGGTAGATAGGCTACCCTGTGCTTACCACTCCCACTGATAAGCTAGAAGGCTTCCCTCCAACACAGAAAGGCTTGGGGGCTCAGAAGCTTACATACAATCCTGGATACAGCAAATCTGTATTTGGAATAGACTAGTTACAGGAAAGGTGGGAAAAGCACAACAGGAGCTCATGCTAATGCAAAACCTGTTATTCTGTCAACTGTCTACATTTGTAAGAGCAATATATAAAAGTTGTCCCTGTTGGGCTTTTGTCTTCCATGTTTTAATGCTTTGTCTAGATTTCTTGCACTGAGAGGTTGAGAGGTATGCACTGTACCCCAGGCAGCTGTAGTTGCCCTTCTGTTGTTCTGGGTGAGAATTTGGACCACATGACAGATTGGTGGACAATTGGAATCCCACTGTCTCTGCATGTTAGATGACAGCCTTAATGCACAGTATTGCTGTTCCTGAATTGCCTTAACACTGCTATTTATGATGTGTTTTTCATCTGTATAGTTTGCACATAGCACAGACAGGCTTGGAAAACAGTAACTTATCTTGTGTGTACTTCTGATACTCAGTCATCTATACATCACTGGTGAGCTTTTTCCATGCATTTTTCAGAGTACTGGTTGAAGATCATGAGGTTTTCATGATCGATATTACCATAAGTTATGAATACATACATAATTGTTTATATGATTTTTCTTATGAACAGTGAAATTTCTATTGAATTGTACTATTTTTTGTTCATTGAAAAACCTAAGGTAGGTGTACTCTTTGGTATACCTAAGCTTCATAAAGATGCCATCAATCCCCCTTTGAGGCCCATTGTGTCAGCTTCAGGTGCAAGTACTGAAGGTATCTCCCTGTTTTTAGATTGTATTTTTAATCCTTTAGTGTAAAAATTGACTTTGTATTTGTGTGATTCCTGGAATTTGCTCAACAAGATTAGGATTTTCTATTTAGACCATCAGTATAATGAAGATAATTACTTAATATTAACAGCTGATATTGTTTTTTACCTGCATACCTTATGACAATGGCATTGATTTTATCATATCTTTTTTACATAAATATGCCACCCTTCCCAATGATTCAGTTAAGTTGTATGTTGCCTTCTTGGAAATACTTTTGCGCAACAATTATTTTCTTTTTAATAAGAAATATTATAGGCAATTAAAAGGTGTAGCAATGAGTGCGACTGTAGCACCTGTGAGTGCTTGCTTGATGATGGGGTGGTGGGAGACCAAAATATTACCTACTTTAAAACATTATTCTAATATTGTGTTTTACAAGTGCTTTGTAGATGATTTATTTGTTATTGCTCACTGATCAAACTTTAGTTTTATGGATTTTATTACTGATTTAAACAACAGGTCAAAATTTTTAAAGTTTACTATGGATGATGAAGGTCAGAAAGTTTGTTTTTTGGATGCTGAGCGTACTTGGGACAACCTAAACCATGTTTTCTGCAGAAAAATACACAGGAAAGAAACTTTTTCAAATAGCTGTCTTCATTATAAAAGTAATCATCCTTCAGTAATCATCCTTCATGCATTAAAAAGAACATTCCAAGGGGTCAATACATTAGGACCTCTAAGATGACTAGGAAAAACAGGATGATTCTGAAACAGAAATTAGTTCTTTAACTTCCTTGTTTCTCGATAAAGGGCATTCTCTCACTTTGTTGGATAAAGCAGCCAATGATATTAAACAAAAAGGTTTCCCACTTTGCTCCTAAATTGACTTCTGGCTTTGAAAAAAATAATGAAAATAATTTAAAAAGAGGTGATGCAGCTGTTAGGGATACTCCTAGATATTGTATTGATATATCCATGGACAGTAAAATTATTAAAAGCAATATTAAGAATAATTAGGAAGTCATCTTGGGTAATGGAGATCTGGTTAATATTCTTGGCAGCTCCCCAGTTTTGCTTACAAGAAAACTAATAGTATCAAAAATGTTCTAGAAAGGGAAAATACCCTACTTTTTCCACTTTTTGCTACAAAGTAGGTTCATCTGTGAAGGGCCATACATTGCCCTTGAACATTTACCCTATACTATCAAGGTTCCCAGTCATTATACATGCAGTACCAAAGGGGTAATATATATTGCCACATGCTCTACCTGTCGAGGTTTTTATGTAGGCATGACTACAAAAAGACTAGGTAAAAGAATTAAGGAGCATGTTTATGCTATGAAAAACAAATACGAAAATAATGCTCTGTTTAGGAATTCTATATCACGCACTACATACAAAAGATTTTTGTTTGCTATACTGCATTTTGTGTGTGAGGACAGGAGAGGAGGTAATTTCAAGAATTTATTTGCCAAAAATGAAACTGAATGGCAGATAAAATTACGGGCAGGGTTTCCACTGGACTAAATGATTCTATTAATGTTGTGTTTTTTGGCCGACAGGAAACTGGCCATTTAAGGCATTGCTTTTATTAATAATTGTTTACTCTTTAATTGCATAATTTATAACATGTTTTGTTTGGTAGTGCTGAGTATAAAATTGGAAGTATCTGTGTGTGTTTTCTGTTCTGATGAACTCTGCGGATGAAATTGATCTTTAAACATTTTTGTTTTTTGTTCTGATGAACTCTGCGGATGAAAGTGATCATTAAACTTTTCTTCACTAAAGTTACTGGTTCTCTTTTGGTTTTCCTCTGGCACTTTTAGTGTTTTTATTTTATTTTGTTTATTTTTAATACACTGGTTTCTCAGAAATGATTTAATTTTCCTTTGTATGCTTACAACAAAATGATTTCTATTAATGTTTATATGTGTAATAACAATGCTTTCTTTGAAATGAAACAATTTACAATGGAATATAACAGTAGCCCAACAGATTACATAGCTTCATGAATTCTGATGCATATATATTTTTTGGGGGGGCAGCATTTGGTCCTCAGCGCTATCAGCTATTACCAACTTCTCTCCCTGTTCACCAGGTATACTGGGCCCAACGTTAGTTTCCCCTGGGCTCTGTCTGACCCATGTCAATGCCAGTGAAGAGACTGAAGACACTGGTGCAGCAGTGTTTTTGCCTTAATGCCTTAACCATCCCTCCTCCACCACCACCACTGCTCACACCACATAAGGTACGGGGCCGGTGTACAAAGGGTATGTGCTGGTGTATCAGTCTGTCACCACTGTGACTCAGGCAATGTTCCCTCCTGTTCCCTGGCACTGACAATACCCGGTGTGCAACACCAGACTCCTCCATGGATCAGCCAGGGGGGTGTTGAAGTACACACCCTTTCTCCCATTCTTTACTGTCACTGCCTGAGACACCCCAGCTGTTAACCAAACCCAGGTCACCTGGGCCATATTCAGCACTTTATCCCACTCTGTCATGCTACTCATCTTATTGTAGATGAAGTAAATCCACAGTGGGAAAGAGATGTAAAACAAACAAATGTAAATCAGGAAAGATGTTGTATAGATGGGAGGAAAAAGGGAGTTTATCATATCGGGGCCTTATGTTATGAAGGACTTTTAGTACTTAATGTATATGTCCTACATAGAGATTGTTCAGACTTTGGATTATAACCATGTGGATGCATCAAAAGATAGGGGAAAATATGTTTTCTCATTGAACAATAAATGGGATCAATTTTCCAATATACGTATGAAATTGTCTGTGCCTTTGAGCTACTCGAAGTTACAGTTCACTTACTTGATCAGTTAACTTTCAACAGTCTAATGCCTGACGGGGAGTTGTTTTACATTTATTGTCAGAAGAAGAGTCATTGACTTGATTATATTTATTAGGAGGTGGATGTTAATGTTAAACAAAACTGCCTGGGCATCTAGGCATGACAAATTATGAAACATAACTATATAGTGCTTCTTTATGTCTTCCCAGAAAGCTGCTAACTGAGGATACTCACAGAAAATATGATTCCAAGAACTGTTAATGTTATCTCATCAGATCATCTTCAATAAGTATATGCTACATTTAGAAAGACGGTTGCTAGGTGATATGGCCAAGGTATTAGACACCATCCACCATGCTGGTATAATTAGCAAACTAAATACATTACAAATAAATCCTTATGTGTTAAGATGGATAGCAAATTGGCTAAATGACATAATTCAAATGGTAAGGGAGACAGGTTCAATATCAGAAAACATTAAGATGACCAGTGGAGTCTTGCAGGGCTCCATGCTGGAACCCCTTTTTCTTGGCATTTACTTTTCTGACCTAGAGACTAAAAGCCAAGACCTATGGCTAACTAAGTTTGCAGATGACTTCAAATTGGGAATCATTATCAAACCTCCCTCTGGTACAGAAGCTATCTGACAGTAACATACACTTATAACTGCCTGGTCTATTGAAAATGGGCTTAGAGTAAATGCTAAAAAATGTAACATTGTCACATTTAGCAGACAGTCCATCTCTCAAGCATATAGCACTGATAATACCCCACCTGAAAATGAAAATGTGTATAGAGATCTGGGAACCTGGGCTGATAATTCCCTCTCCATTTACCATCATGTAGTAACAGTTTTCAGGAAATTCTTGCAGTTTAATTTCTTAGAGTCTTTTAGGTTTCTAATACCATTACAGAAATGGACCTCATTCCTAAGTAAGGGTATGATTAAAGATAACACAATTATCATTGTTTCAACCTTAGGTGTTAGCCAACAAGTGCTCTGCTCTTCTCAGCACCCACAATGTGCCCAGAATTGACTCCTTCATAGGTTCATAGGTAGGTACTAGGCTATCGGCCCTGGGGCTATATAAGCCTAGCCAAAAAAGTACCCTGGCTTTCGCCACCCAAGAAAATTATTTTCCTGTGCCCCTGTCGAGCAGAGCCACAGAGGTGATCCCCAGGGTGAATTTCTTATTTCCCATCCAGTCATCAAGATTTTTCTTGAAGAGTGCTAATGAGGAGCTTTGTTTGATATAGATAGGTAGTTTATTCCAGAGTATGGGAAGTCTCTGGGACAGGAATCTACCCCTCCAGCATGTTCTGTTTATTGTGGTGACAAGGTTTAGCATGTAGCTCGGAGGGATTGGGATTTCTTTAAGTAGAGCATGTCCAACAGATCTGGGTTTGACATAGCTTTGTATGTTAGGCAGAGATTGCCTCTGAGTAGGCGATATGTGATGGAGTAAATCTGGAGTTTTTGAGACGGTCTGTGTAGGGCATCTGTTTGAAGCTGGTAATCCTCTTTGTGAGGTATTTCTGCAGCTTTTCCAGTTGTTGTGGATGTCTTGTGAGGTACATACCAAAAGAGGCGTTGTACTCTATAATGGGTCTAAGGAGTGACGAGTAGGGAGGAACAATGACCTCTTTTTTCCTGGATGAGAAACCTTTTGTGATGAGGCGTGCCACTTAGAAGGATTTTGACTACTGTGGTGATGCGATTATCAAAAAAAGAGACTACTGTCCACCTGTATCACAAGGTCTCTTATTACACTTTTGGTGTTAAGTAGACTACCATCTATGTGGTAGCTCATGGGTACAGAGTTTTTAACAAAGGGGATGACAATGCACTTTTTGGCATTGAGCTTGTGGCCATGGCTTTAACACCAGGCATCTGTCTCCATGAGGCCCTTTTGTAGGATATCCACATCATTAGGAGTTTTGATTATGGCTCCTAGTTTGTAGTCATCCACAAACTTCATTAGCCAAAGACCTTCTGTGTTAGCCTGTACTTCAGAAAAGTAGATACCAAACAGGAGAGGACTCAGGACTGAACCCTGTGGTCTGAAGTTGGATTTGGAGTCTGCTACTTTCACAGTGTGGGTTCTGTCAGTGAGCCAGATGGCAACCCATCTTGTGACATAAGGATTTATAGCTAGTTTAGTGAGTTTATCTGTAATTCCAGAGGGGGGGTGGTGTTACAAGCCTTGGTGAGATCTAGATAGGCTGTGTGAACCACCTTACCCTCATCTACGGCTTTGGTGACTGCTTCAAAGAGGTCTATTAGGTTTAGGAGACATGATCTGCCTTTTACAAACCCAAGCTGGGTGGGGTCCAGAGTTTGGAGATTACCAATGTCTTTTTGTATAAGATCCATATTGCAGACCATGCTCGTTAGGCTAATGGGGCAATAGTTCCCGGGGTCCGTGGTGGCTCCCCCTTTGTGGCGTGGGATAACCGTCACTGTGCACCATTCAGTGGGCACAAAGCCTGAGGTGAGGCTATGATTGAACAAGGTGCTTAGGTGGGGTGCCAGTTCATTCTACAGTTCATGTAGAAGACAGCCTGGGATGTTGTCAGGTCCCATGGATGCTGTGTTCTTGGCTTTGGAGAGTGTGGTTTTTACCTGTGCAGCTGTGATTACAGGAACTTTACATTCTTCCAGTATAGAGATGGGCCCTTTAGGGGGTGAGAGGGGAGTAAATTTAGCACTTAACCTATCTGCCAGGATGTTGGCAAAATCAGTTGGTTCTGTATATTTAGTGCCATTGTGCTGTAACTCAGAGCAGATCTTAGTGTTGCCATTGAGATTCTTGACATAGCTATAGAATGCTTTGTGGTTGTCTTTAGAATTAGTGGCGATTTTGTTTTTGTAACTAGCTTTGAAGAATTTTATGAGGGATCGCAGCTTCTTACTGATGCTGTCAGGGAGTTCCTCCAATCACGGGATTTTACTCCTTTTTGCAACAGTTTCTTTCTTCTGTTGTAGAGTTTGTTTATGGGAGGGGACCACCAGATTGGCCTCCTTTTTTTGGAGGATAGCATCTTGGTTCTGTTAGGAATAGCATGATCCATGCACTTGTGTAAGTGCTTATAAAGTGCATTTGTGTAGGATTCAGCAGTCGTACCTGTATTGGCCATCTGCATGGGTGTCGTGAAGTTTGCCACCTCTGTCTTAAGAAGTGTGAAGTTGGCTTTGGAGAAATTTTTTATGGTGGTTTCCCTAATGGGAGGTGGGGCAGGATGTGGATGTCTAGGGTGATTAGCTTGTGGTCGGATCTGACCAACGAGGAATTGACCTCTGGTGTGGAACACCGGTCACCCATGTTGGTAATGACCAGGTCTAGAATATTGCTGCCCCTGGTGGGGGTGTGGATAAGTTGATCTAAGGCATTGGAATTTATGATTTCCAGAAAACATTGAGCAAAAGAGTTGGTACATGAGTAGTTTTCCCAGTTAATGGTGGGGTAATTGAAATTGCCCATTATTAAGGTGATGGGTTGTACCCTAATATTTTCCACTGAATCAAGAAATGAGGAGTGGGAATCCTGGGGCATGGTCGGGGATCTGTAGCAAGTTACAATTTGGATTGTGGTCTTGCCCAGAGTTACTTGCACTTGGATAATCTCGGATGCATTATGCTGAGCAACTAGCCTGGAGGTGTGGATATCCTTTATGAATATGGATACGCCTCTGCCTTTAGTGTTTCGGTCCAGGTTAGGTGGCCGAAAGGTGTGGTATGAATTATAGCCTGGTAATGCAGGGGTGCTCTCTGGAGCCTTGAACAAGGTCTCTGTCATTGCACAGATGTCGATGTTCTCCATTTTAAGGAGTGCCTCGACTGAATGCATTTTGAGGTTTAGACTTCTAGCATTGAGTGGCATTACCATTAATTTTGCTTGCTTGTACCTGTTAAGGTGTTGAATTTGTCATTTGAACCTTACCTAAAAAAGGCACTATAGGGATGGCAAAAGCCTTAGCTAATATCCGGAATCCTAAGGGCGACAGGTGCAGGCCATGTCTTGCAAAGCATTGTGGTCTATTGATCATGTCATTCCAGGCCCACAGATGCTGGATCCCCTTAGAATGGCACCAGAAGCTTAGCCAATTGTTGAAGTCAATCATTTTGTCCTTGTACTGTGGTGTCACTCTGGGCTAGGGTCATACCTGCCTGGGCTACAAGATCGGAGACCTCCTCCATGTCTCTCTTCATGTAGTCCAGGGATGTATGTCTTAGGTCATTCACATCAACATGGACAATGACAGAGTTATATTTGTACTTGTTGTGGAGTGACCTGAGTGCATGTGTTATGTGGCGGATCCTGGCACCCAACAGGCAGCTGACAGTAACTTTCTCCTTGTTTAGCCTGGTGAGTGGAACATCAGTGTGCCTGACTATAGAGTCACCTATGACTAGAGTGTTGGGTACGTTGTTATGCCTTATGGGCTGTGGTTGAGTGGCACACTGAGTTTGTGGTCTATGTGTCATTTGGGTTGTGTTGGGGGGTGGAGGTTGCTTGCGTTTCTGCTTTGGAGGTCACTGTTGCTTGAGCAAATTTTTATTAAGAGCCTCCGTGAATGTAGGTGTGTGTTTTGTGTTTCTATGTGTGTGTTTTAGTGGTGTAGGTTTTGAGGGACAATGTGATGAGTGTGGTGTGGTGCAAGTGTTTACCTTCTCCTCTTGACTGTCTAGTCCAGTCTTGGGTGAAGAGAGCTTTGCTTCTAGTTTGGCTATATAAATGCATCTCTCACAGGTTGCAGTTTTGGGAGGTAGGAGCAGAGGGTTGTCTGTGTACATGAGGCAATTGCTGCATTGCCCAAGTTGCCCAGATTCATTAGGTAGACAGGAGAAAACAAAACCTTCTGCAATTCATACAGAGTTACATGCATTGGTAGCATATCACATACAACTGTAAATTATTTTTTATAAGACCCATTACTCATACTACTATTGGGAACTGTCTGGGTATCCTTCTTCCACACTGCCCTCATTTCTGCCTGCAAATCCTGGTATTTTATTACTTTGTGTCTTGCTGTATGTAAGACACTGTAATCACTTGCTGTACCAATTTCAATGATTAATGCTACTTTTGACTTTTTACCTCAACTACTATAGCTCCAATAAATGTTTTGAACTATTGGTATATTGGTAATGGGTGAGCCCATATGATATAAATATATATATATATATATATATATATATATATATATATATATATATATATATATATATATATATATATATTCACTTCTGATGCTTGAAATACTGAAATATCAATTTTCAGTATCTTGAGACCAGAAGAACGAAACTCCACAACAACTTAAACCCAAAATACCGATATGCAAAACACTGAACCCTCCCCAACAGAAAACTACAAAAAACAAAAGAAAAAAAACATAAACAACAAAACACACAGCTCTGCATTTAAGCAGGGGGGCAAGCCCATCTGTACCCCCCAAGTGGGGGGGCAACATCCCCCCTACTTATATATACCAAATCCGAGGTCACACTAACACAAAAACAGCAACACACCTAACTCTACAAGCTTTACACTCCCATTACACACACAGCACACATGTAAAGCAATCACCACACTAAGCACCTATACACACACACCCTCACCCACCTACCCTAAACTGCACCTACAGCATCCAAACATATCAGAAAAACACACCCCTATCCTAAATCCTTAACTACTACACACCTACATCTCCAAACAGAACTGAACACCGACCACCATCTCATCTTCAACACTCACACACCACTGCATCTTAAAGACACAGCACACTTTACACACACATTGCAAAATACTTACCACACATTCAACATTTTCAGATTCGTCAAAGTGCAGTTTCGACAAACTTACCAGGCATATCAAACAGTTGGAAAGTCTTCAGAGGTTCCTAATAATGAGGAGAGAAAAAGGAACCTATACCAAACCTGATCTTTGTCTGCAAAGTCACAATGTTTAAGAACTAACAATCCTAATGACAAAGCTGTCTTAGCTACCCTTTTTTAATGAATTTCCCAGCAGATTCAGTAGCTGAAACCTTAACTACCTCTCCAAACTAGTAATAGCTGACAAGACCACCAAAGTCCCTAGAAATTTCTGCTGTAATAACAACAATAAATGTTGTTGAGCAGTATGAAGGTTATTTTAGATTGGGGCAACTTAGTGCACACTGGGTAGGAAGTAGGGTTTGGCTGTAGCCTTTTGGGCTTGTTCTGAGAGACAAGATTTGATTCTATATAAGGCATCTTGTTTTTTATTAGTTTTGTTTTTTATGACAGTGGATACATGGAGATCAAATTTTAATTTCTTGTCCAGGGTAACTTATTAAAGTTTGGCCTTTGGGACAATATCCAGGACAATATCAGGTAATGGAATGTTTTATGTATCACACGACTGGATCTAGATAGGAAGATGAATTTGCCTTTTTAGCATTGAGTCATGTTGTTGTAGCCAGAGTTTTATTGAGGAGTATGATTCCTGGGTTTTGGCTTGCATTTCACTAATGGATGGTGAATAGCAAGCAAGGATGCAGTTGTCTGCTTATTGAGTAAGTGAGGTGAAGCCAGAAGCAGTACATAAATTATTGAGAAACATATTATACAATGAAGAGTCATTCTTATTCAAAAGTGTGTCTGCTGAATGGGAAGCCCAATCAACGTGCCCATTGTAAAACGAGAATATTCCAACAGAAAAAAGTCTGGTTGCTAAAACCTTGTTGAGTGACCGTATTTTCTGCTGGAATAAGCTGCTGTAATATAATCCCATTGTAATGTATAAAAATAAATAAATACATTATAGCAGTACAATACTATAGAATTAGGTTACGTTCCTTCTCTCCAGTTGCAACCTGCATTAGTCTTAGCATGTCTTAAACAGACAGGAAATTAATAAATCTCCTCCTGTACCAGATATCCTAGAACATCTCCTTTCCCTCATCAATTCTACACCTTTCATGTAATGAGAATGCTTATCCAACACTTTTTAAGGTGGTAAAAGTAAAAAATTATCCGACACATCTATAACAATAAACTGAGAACAACTCTCCCTCCATTCTTGTATTTCAGTAAAGCAGCTAAGGAATCTCTCGTACTTACATTGAAACACGCTACAGATAAACAGTTATGAGAGACGGGGTGCTGCTGCTGCTTTTTAACATAAATCTGACTTTGTCATCAACATAGTTCTCTCCCTTCTTCCTTAGGAAACCACATAAACAAGCAACCTGCTTGTTAATTTTCTGCTGTCAAAAGTGAAACCTGCCTCCAAGTATTTGGTGACATCATCCCTCAAAGATATGCTAGAAATCCAACAGTAATCATTGAAAATGTTTGGACCCAACAGAGGGAGTCCTGAAACACAGAGTCTGAATGGCCAAAAAATGGACTTACAGAGACTGAATGGCCAAAAAATGGACTTACATATACTAAGTCTCAGATAGCCATTTCTTGGAATATTATTTTTTTCTCCAAGGTATGACAGTTTCGGAGTTGGCATATATAAGTTTGGGGGGGGGGGTGCAGAGGACTTGCCCCCCCTCCAAGAAAGAAGTTTAAAGGAGAAGAATGATCTTAGATTCGTTCTTTTCCTAGGTTTTTAGCCTTTTTTTTTTTGGCTTGTCAGCACTCATTTTGTGGGAAGACAATTGCCAACATTTTTTTTTCCTTCATTTAAATTAATTTAATTATTTAATTAGACATAACCTTGATATTCTTGATTTTTGTTATAGTTTCTGCAACAATATTAATTCTTTGAGGTTTTGTACATTTCAAATCTGCTGGTCGATGAATAGTGTTTTGCCACTTTAAAATTTGAAGGGATGATTTGGTGACATACAAATGAGAGGTCATTTATTGATTGAGCAGTTTAGCATTAACAGGTTCTGATGAAGTCCCTGACTAGTCATTGTGGACAAAAGTGCTAAATCTATTATTAAAAGCTATTGATGTAATCCTTCGTTGACTTCTTTTTGGATATATTAGAGGCAAGATTTGTTGGTTATTTGTGACTTTTTAGTTTCTTTGTTGCAGTTTTATTGTTATTTGTAACACATAAAAACTGTTGGTATGACTAGCAGCCTGTAGTCCATACTGTGTTCTTTTAGTGTGCTTGGATTTTCTTCTGCTTTGAGTTTTAACAGTTTTTAAGAGTGCAATGTCTACTTAGCCTTTTTTCATTTGAGGTTCATATATATGCAAGTGCAAATAGCTGCTATTGTGATCTATGAATTTAACAACAGTAGGGTTATTTCTTTAATTTCTAGTTGTAAAAGGGGCAGTTGTGTCGTGAAAGCGAAACCTTTTTCTGTTGTGTGAGATCAAAGTGTGCCATATTCCAAATGAAAGTTGTACATTCATGCAATAATATGCGACAACAAGCACATATAGTTGTATCATCTTCTTCTTTTGGCTTTTCCCGGTTAGGGGTCGCCACATCGGATCATCTTGTCCGCTCATGATTGGCAGTGGAGTTTTACAGTGTTGAGTTGCCAGCCCGGTGCCCAACCTTTCACAGAAGGCACACACATGCACGCACTCACACCTAGGGCCAATTTAGAGTGTCCAATCCACCTACAGCATGTCTTTGGGATGTTGGAGGAAACTGGAGCACCTGGAGGAAACCCACGCGACTGCAGGGAGGACATGCAGACTCCGCACAGAAGGCACCCCAGCCGAGGATCGAACTGGAGAACCTCTTGCTGTGAGGCAGAAACACATATAGTTGTATAAGTAATTTAAATGAGTTTGCAGCTTATAGCAGATTGTTCTAATGCTATTTCTATTTTTTTCTCCTTCTGGTAGGGTTACAACCATACTACCCAAAATGCAATGCTACATTTTCATACAAGTTTGGTTGTGGATGCTTCTACTAAAGGTGGAAGGTAAGTTATGCAAAAGCATTCATAGCATTGCCTGCTAATAGCTGTTCATGTCAAATTTTGTGTAAGTTAATTAGCTGTAAAATGTTATTCTTCAAATCTTATTAGATCCTTAGCTACTTCTGGTCCAGGAAAGAAGCTATAGCTTGTTTATAAGAATGGGGTTGTGGCCAGCTTTGGCTAAATCATGTGGGTATTACATTTTATTAAAAAAATGCTAAATTCTTATCAGTAATTCCGTGGGAAACTATGTTTAAGGTGGGTAACCTTCTGATCCTGTAAAGTGCATTTAAAAGTCACCATTGTTTATCTCTGTAAATATGTACTGAACATGCCATATTTCATTTAACATTTGTTTACTGGAAGTGTCTGACTGAGCCAAAAAGGACTGGTTTCAGCAGAGGCCCGGGGAGAAAATCTCCAAGTGTACATTTGTAGAAACAAACATAGAACAAAATTATAAATCAAGAGTATAAAAAATGATTACATTATAATATTGAATAGAAGTCAGAATTAAGTAAACAAAACATATTTAAAATTGAGATGATGCACTAAAAACAGTGGTACATATAATGCAGTAGGAGTGTGAGACAGACAACAAGTTACCATAAAATAATAGATGGTTACTGACAACATTACTTTCAGAATGAGATACTGATGTCTTTTGCCAGGGGTGGGGAGGGTGGTGGTATTATATTCACCAAAGCTGAGCAGGTTGAAGTAAAAGAGATAGTAAAAAGCTATAAATAGCCTGATAATCCTAACAAAAGTAGAAATGAACAGAAACCCCCCTATTATAAATTGTCTGTTTATCATACAATGGCATGCATATCATCAATTTTTGGATAGAAAAATGCTTTTTATGTTGGACAGGGAGCCTGAAAAGTTATCCATGTTTTCTAACAGTCTAGAGATAAGGCCTAAAACTCGGGTTAAAAATACACATTTCAAAGGGAAAATGCCTGAGTTAACAAAGCACATTTCAATGTTTTATGTTGCTGAATAGGAAGTGGAGGAGAATTTTGCATTGAGTTTACTCAGAACATGCAGAAAGAAAGTGCAGGGTCATGACAGGAAAAACTCAGTTTCTAGAACTGCAGTTGTTTATGTTTATTTGTTTGGGAACTGAGGTGGATGATTGTCAATATGCAAAGCCATCAGAAAAAAGGATGTTTTCTGATTATACCCCTGAGAGGGATTCCTTTGCAGAAATACTGCTTCAGTCTTGGTGCATTCCAGTTTTGGTGAACTGTGACTTCTGTTTTATTTTTGCACATTTGTCATCTGGGTAGGCTCACAAAACACAAGTGTTCTCTTTCAAGTGGTGACTCAGGAACACAGTCAGGTCAAGGCAAATGGAGGTGGGAGGAATAAAACCCTGCATACCTGGCTACAAGAAACAGGGTGTTTGCTCAGAGCCTTAATCCTCTGTGCTATTGGACTCCTCTGCTCTAACTGCCAGATATTTATGCATATTCAAAACACATTTAATAAATGCAATGTTTCAGAAACTAGTATTTAAACTCTCAAACTGTCCATATATCTGTCTGGTTTCTACTGCACCACTAGATTTAGAATATTTGATTGGACTGTTCCTATTGGAGTTCTGCTCTTCCTTTTTGGATGGGTCTAACTGCAATACAGCTTTACATAGAGATATGACTTGAGGAGCTGCTGTCTGTATCTCTTGATTATCACTGTTCTCAAAGTTTCAATTTCCTTTGATAGTACTGTCTGGGACACCTCATCATCTTCTTTGCAAGTTGACATTTTTGTCTTATATATGGTTCTGCAGTTCCTCCAATACTGATTCCTTCTTCACCATTAATAAGGTTACATCTATTTCAGTGCCAGGGTGCAGATGTTGTAAGGCTTTTGTATTCTTTGTTTACCTCCACCTTAAATATCTGGTAGTGTCTTGCATTTTTTATCATACTTTTTTTTTCTGTGTGCGCTGATTTTTCTCCAGCATTTCCTTTTCATTGTATCGGTGTTTATGCATCAGGAATGCAGGTGACACAAGTAATTTGCTTTTCAATCTTTTCCAGTGAGAAAACGAGTCCATGCAGTGGAATTTTCTTATATTCCAAAAGTGGGAATTAATAATCCTCATAGAGTTTTCATTTGACATAATTTCACTGCTTGGACAGTTGTTTTCACTTTTCCGTGGGAAATATATAGTGTGATCTGTGTGTTATTTGTTAAAATTCACTGTTGTGCACAAGTCTACAGAATTCCTGACTTTTGTAGTGAGAAACGTTGTCTAACAGGTATCCCTTCTCTCAACAGAACAAATTTTAATGTGACAGTCATACTTTCACTTGTTGCATCTGCCAGTTTGCTTATTTCATGAAGTTGGTAGCAATAATGTACGCCTGTGAGATACATGGCTTCTTTAAACTGAGTATCTACCACATTCAAACCATGAATGATAATGTTTTTTATGCTAGCATCATGTCTTTTAAATTGGTGTTATGGTATGAGCTTTTAATTCCTTTTGATTTCTGTTTTGTATACTCATTCAGTGCTGAACAAAATGTAATGTGTATACACAAATATCAGATCATGACTCAACACATTTTTATATTTCTCTTGTATTTGCCAGCTATTATTAATGTTTAATTTTCATTGATTTCTCTATGTACTTCCAGGCTGAACCTGAAAAAAAAGTTTCAGTTAGATCAGTGCACTACTCTGGTTAACAAATAAAATAAAATAAATACATTATTTGCAGTAAATTTCAGAAATCAGAACTGGGATTCTAAGGAATGCAAGACTAACTGTGAAGTTCTGTGGAATATGTACTAAATCTATGGTCACAGCACCTCTGAGCATTCCGCTTGCTCTGGGATGGAATGATCTTAGAGTTAATGTATATGTTTGATGTACAGTTCCCAGAGAAGTGATGTCTCCTTCTAAAATTGAGTGTTTATATTTGATCTAATTTGAGGGAAATCACTTCTTTGTAGTTTTTGGAACTGCAGTTATGGGTTTTGCACTTCAAAAGAAAACCATGAACTGCAAATGATAGAAACCTGCAGTATCTTTTTTTTTTGCTTGTGTCAGCATTTCTGGCCAGTGTATTGCACCTCTTGCTTTTTCTTTGCACTTTAGAATTCTCATGTGTGGTTCACATACCTGGTCAACATCTTGTCTTCTCAGTTGATTATTGGGAACTGTTATTTTGACAGATTTGACCAGTAAACCCAGGAAATGCTTATTTTTTTTCTGCTTGAGAAAAATAAGACTTTGTTTCCATGTTAATAATTTTTGTTCAGATCAGCCTCTCATTGTTGCTTCTTTTAGTAACTGCATTTCTAAGATGGTCTCAGTACATATCTTGCATTCCTTCACATTTTGTTTTGCCCTGGTAGCTGTGGTATTACCAAATATTAGTAGCTGTTTTTAATATTTGTCATGCTTTTCCCTGTTCAGCATTACCTGCTTGGCATTTAACTTTTGAATCATACATTTGTAAATTAGGTAATATACTCATCTCATTGGTGTTTTCTCCTGAACTTCTCTTCAATATATAAACTGAGAAGAAAACTTTACCACTTATAGTACACTTACTGACATTTAAGCAGCTGTTAAGCTGTTTCCTGTGGTCTAGTGGTCCAGTGGTGCAAGGTGTGATTCTCCCAGCTTCCATTTCCTAGCTGTGTGACTCTGGGCAAGTCAGTTAATATTTTTATTTGAGTGAATATTATGAGGTTATATATTTCATATATTTATCATATTTTATTATTTTTTTGGTAAATATGGTAATTTATTGTATTTATTGACTGCTAATTGGGATTTTAGTTAACTTCTTAAAAGCTGTATTGTGAATAAAGTTGAATGAGCATGTAGGACAGAGTTTTTATTCAGGTCTGTTTTTTTTTGCTTCATTTCTCTGCTATTACCAACAGGATTGTGTATTTCTCAAGTCACTTCTCAGACATATCTCCCAGGCTGAGTGTGAAAAAAGTCCATGGAGATCAGTGCTCTACCCAGGAAAACAAATACAAACAAATAGTCAGCAAAACGTAGTTGTATACAGAATAAGTCAACAATAACAAAATGTGGATAAAAAACTTTTTCCTCCCTGCACCTGCAATGTGCTCCCACATCCCCTACCACTTATTTATACCAACTCCGAGATAGCAGAATAGTGGGAAAAGTGTAACCTTCAACAACACTATTGTGTGCCAAACTGCCACTAAGTCACTAAGCTGAGTCCATCAACAGTAACTATTTGACAAATTGTGAACCAGCTATATCAGTGAGCCTATTCACAACTGAGCCAAAAACATTCAACAAATTATATCCATCTCTCCCTACACACACTCACACACATATATATATATATATATATATATATATATATATATATATATATATATATATATATATATATATAGGTTGCTGGTAACTTTGTCAAATGGTGCTTTGGTTGACATCTGTTTGACACAATTTGCAGCTCATTGACAACAGTGTGAATTTGACCATCCCCGAATAGGGAAGTAGGGGAATATACTCTTTTCTCCAGGGACTGTGTGATCTCAGAGTTAGAATAAATAATTAGCAGGGAGTGAGGAGTTCAAGGGCCTTGCCTTCCTGCAAAAACAATGCTTTTTTGTGCTGTTTTTTAAGTTTTATATGCACTGTGATTAATTCTTTACCATCTCAAAGGTGCTTACTCCTCTCTGTACTCTTCTTTTCTAGACCTAACACCACTCTTAAGTATTCAACCTAACACCACTCTTAAGTATTCAACTGCAGTACCACCTTTAACGTTCTTGTAAGAAAAGCACAGTCCGGGTCTGAACTGTCTGTAAACAGCTAACGTTAACTTTGAGTATGTGTCTACCTGTTTGAGCCAATATTCATTTTCCCCTGGAGATCACTCTGCTTTGGCTTATAAGCAGCCCCCCACCCCCACCTCCCCACACACACACACTCATCTTCCACTTTCTCTCTTATTCCCTTCTGTTAGGAAATAGCATCCATAACTGATCAATAATGTGTGTTTGTTAATTTAAACTGAGACCACAGTAGCCTACTGATACAAGTTTATCCTGTTTTTCTACCTGAGAAATGGTTAAGAAATGACTTACAGTTTCAGAGCAGTCCTTGGTCAATTGTGATAGTTTCTTAAACACAAACTTGTCTTTGCTTTGGCTCATTAGCAGCAGTACAAAGAACTGCCTGCTCACACCCTTGTTCTCCCCTCCCCCTTCCCTGTTTATTACCTTAAGACAATCCCAAAGTTAATAAATATTACTTGTGGCAGGCACCATTTTTAAAACTACAACCACCCTTGTCACTATCATACATTCATTTATCAGTTAACTCTGTTAACTGATTGTTTCCAGCCCCCTAATAAGAGCAACTAACAGGGTCTCTACCCACTTCTCTCCCCACCCTGCCCCCTATTCCCTCCCGCCCCCAGTGGTCCCACCTTTATTACACTCACAAACCCCTCCCATCTTTCCAATAGCCAACCACAGCGCTAATCCAACATTACCTTCTCCATCTTCCCACTACTATCACACCTCCTCAACCAACATGTACAAGCATACCTTACCTATGCTCACTGCATGCACTCTCCCTGCATATCTTACATCCTACCAAAGCTCCATCATTCCCCCACTCAACCCCTACCACTGTACTAATACTCACACCACCACTTATGTCTCACCCTCACTCAGCTCCCCTCCCACCAACTCAAGAACCATCACTATGCACCCCCCACATATTCTACCAACTATATTACTCAAACATAAAGCATCCCTACAACTTAACATAGTAACCCTCCCACCATACCTATTACCCACAGAGCACAATCATAAAGTTTCCCTTATAAACAAACACATTCAAAAACTGAGAAAACTAATAACCTCATACATATCAAAACTAGCCCTAAGTGGAGACATCCACCCCAACCCTGTCCCTACCATCTCCAACCCCAATCCTCATAATCAGACTAGAAACCACAACCTCTCCCATATTACAGCCAATAGAAAGCCAAGTGACTTCCTTCTACTAAGCCTAAATATTAGAAGTATTTCCAACAAAGTCCATGAACTTCATACCACCATAGACTTGTACTCCCCAGATATAGTCATCCTGACAGAAACCTGGCAAAAACCTCACATTATCAGTGAGCAAATACTCCCTACAGGTTACGGCATACTAAGAGTAGACCGGCTAAACAAGAAAGGAGGCGGTGTAGCTATAATATTTAAACAGCATCTAAACATCCAGATCTTAAAATCATCAGCTCCACAAATAGGCAATGAAGAAATAATATATACCAATCTCAAAATAAACCAGAACAAAACCATCAACATAATCGGATGCTATTTTCCACCTGGCCAAAACATCCCTCCACTAGAAAACTTCCTCAGCTGGTCTACCCACCATCTCCCTCAAGAAACTATAATTTTAGCTGATTTCAATATTGACTGGCAGTCTTGTTCTGGCAACCATCCAACCTATCATGTAAACCTTCATGGCTTCACCCAACTAGTCCAGTCGCTAACCAGGATAAATAAAAACTCCAGCAAGCACACTACCCTGGACTGGATACTAGTCAGTAAGAGCCCCCAGTCATATATAACAGGCTGCTTATCAGATAGCCTCAGTGATCACTCCCAAACATTCCTACTCAAAAAATACCTATACCAAGCTAAACCTGTCATCTACCATCAAATACGTAAAAAAACTAAACTTTAATCCACTCACATTCATCTCATCCCTCAAAGAATGTAACTGGCATCTTCTAAAGTACCTCAGTCTTGATGACGCAATTGAATTTTTTAATACTACCTTCCTGAGCATCCTTAATTACCATGCCCCATAAGACTTTCCAGAACCAAAGCACAACCCTTCCCATGGCCACAGGAAACCACTAAGTCAGAAACCCCAAAACAAAACACGTACAACACATAGCACACAAAGTCAGTGTGCCAAGCAGTCACAGCCCTTAAGGCTGAATAACACACCTGATACTCTTGTAATAGGTGACTCTATTGTCAGACACACTGACATCCCGCTCACCAGGCTGAATAAAGAGGTCACAGTGAGCTGCCTGTCGGGAGCTAGAATCTGCCACATAACGCAAGCACTCAGGTCACTCCAAAGCAAATACAAATATGACTCAGTCATTGTACATGCTGGCGTGAATGACCTGAGATGTACCTCCCTCGACTACATGAAAAGAGACATAGAGGAGCTCTCTGATCATGTAGCCCAGGCCAGTATGACCCTGACCTTGAGCAGTATCTTACCCTCACCTAGAATGATGCCACAGTATAAAGACAAAATGATCGATTTTAGCAATTGGCTAAAGTTTTGGTGTCATTCAAAGGGGATCCAGTGTCTGTCAGCCTGGGATGACATGCTCGACAAGCCACGCTGCTTCGCTAGGGACGGCTTGCACCTGTCACCCCTGGGCTTTCAGATATTGGCAAAGGCTCTTGCCACCCCCATAGTGCCTTTTTTAGGCAAGGCTCAAAAGTCAAACCCACCTCCATAGACAGCACAAGGAACAAGAATCTAAGGGTAATGCTGCTAAACGCCAGAAGTCTTAACCTCAAGATGCATGCACTTGAAGCTCTCCTCAGTATGGAGAACATCGATATCTGTGCAGTGACAGAAACCTGGTTCAAGGCTCCAGAGAGCACCCCAGCACTACCAGGTTATACCTCATATCATGCTTTTCAGCCCCAAAACCCAGACCGAACCACAAAAGGAGGGGGAGTTTCCATATTTATCATGGATATCCACACCTCCATGTTAGTGGCATTGCACAAAGTATCGGAGACCATCCATGTGCAAATGACAGTGGGCAAGACTGCTTTTCAGTTTATAGCATCCTACAGACCACCCTCTCAAAGTCAGGAATCCCACTCGGCTTTCTTGAAAACATTGGAGAACATGAAGATCTCTCCGAACACCATTATATTGGGCGACTTCAACTACCCAAATATAGACTGAGAGCATTACTCAAGCCCCAGCACCTTAGCCCAAAGGTTCCTGGAATTTATAAACTCAAATGCTATGAAACAACTAGTCACCACACCCACAAGAGGGGAAAACATACTAGACCTGATCATTACCAACATGGGGACTCTATGCTCCATACCAGAAGTATATCCCTCATTGGTAAGATCAGACCATAAATTAATTTCATTGGATATCCACATCCCGACCCCACCCCCAGCCTAAAAAAACACAGTGAAAAACTTCTCAAAAGCGAACTTCACACTTCTCAAAACCGAAGTGGAATCTTTCAAGGCCCCAGGGCCAGTGGAAACTATGGCCCAAACTGCAGAATCCTATATAAACGCATTCTACAGACATCTCCAGGAATGCATGGATCATGCTATCCCTAACAAAATCAAGACCCAATCATCCAAAGGCAGGCGTCCAGTCTGGTGGACCCCAGCCATAAATAAACTGTACAACAGAAGGAAGCTACTACATGATAGACCAAAATCCCTAAAAGGGAAGGCATCTCTGATCAGTACTAGCAAAAAATTACGATCCCTCATAAAATCCTCCAAGGCCAGCTTCGAGAGAAAAATTGCACAGGATACTAAAGACAATCATAAGGCTTTTTTCAGTTATGTTAGGAACCTGGGATGCAACTCCCAGACTTGTTCTGAGTTGATTCTAAACGACAAAAAATACACTGAACCCACAGACATTGCCAATATCCTGGCAGACAGGTTCAGTGCAAACTTCTCCACCCCCTCCCCCCCAAAAGAGCAAGTATCTATCCTGGCAGAGTGCAGCCTCACAAACATCTCTGATGCTCTGGTGAAGGCCGCCCTCTCCAAAGCAAAAAACACTGCTTCCATGGGAGCAGATGGCGTCCCGGGTTGCGTCCTACATGAAATCCAAGAAGAACTAATCCCTCAAGTAAAACTGCTGTACAATCTCAGCCTTACTACAGGATATGTGCCCAAAGAATGGCGTACAGCAACAGTGGTCCCACTCCACAAAGGTGGCGCCTCTGCAGACCCTGGAAACTATCACCCCATAAGCCTGACTAGCCTAGTCTGCAAGGCTATGGAGAGGATCATCATGGAACTCATAAACAAAAACATTGGGGACCTACAGACACTAGATCCTACCCAATTTGGCTTCGTCAAGGGCAGATCCTGCCTTTTGAACCTGGTCGACTTCTTTGAAACAGTCACCAAGGCCATAGATGAAGGGAAGGTAGTCCACACAGCCTATCTGGACCTCGCAAAGGCATTTGACACAATATCCCACTCGGGCATCCTAGATAAGCTATCCAGCCTAAATATAAACCCCTATTTCACAAGATGGGTCGCAAATTGGCTCAAAGACAGAACCCACAGAGTGAGAATTGCTGGAGCCATGTCAGACTCGAAACCGGTCACAAGTGGCGTCCCACAAGGTTCTGTCCTGGGACCTCTCTTGTTCAGTATTTACTTTTCTGAGGTACAGGCCAACGTGGGAGGACTATGGCTCACCAAGTTCGCAGATGACTGCAAACTGGGCGCCATAATCGACTCTCCTAAGTTGATAGCAATCTCTCCTTTGACATCCACATTGCCAAAGTGGTTAGAAAGACCTTCTACATAGCCCACTTCATCATGAAAGGATTCACATCTAGATCAAGAGAGGTAATCGTGCCCCTTTATTCATTCCTCATCATGCCCATCATAGAATACAATGCCCCCTTTGGGATGTACCTTACCCCACACCTGCAGCAATTAGAAAGACCCCAAAAGTACCTCAACAAGAGGATCAAGGGACTCAAATGGATGCCATATGCTGCTCGGTTAAAAAAACTCCAGCTCTACAGCTCTACTCAGTTGCGATCTATGCCTGACATATAAAGCTATGTCCAACCCAGAATTAACGGACATGCTCCACCTCAGTAAATCTAAATCCCTTAGAGCCACGTGCTCGAGGGACTTGAACCTCAGCACAGAAATAAATAGAACATGCTGGAGGGACAGATTCATAACCCAGAGGCTCCCTTCGCTCTGGAATAGAATTCCAATTCATGTTAGGCAGAGCACCTCACTGACTCTCTTCAAGAAGAATCTTGATGAGTGGATTGGGGATCGTAGGTTTGTCCTGGGGATTACTTCCGTGTCACTATTAGACAGAGGGTCAGTAAACTAAACTTTAAAAAGGGCACAGTATACTCAAATCAAGGGTGGCGTAAGCCAAACACAATCGGGCTAGGCTTATAAATGCCCCAGGGCAGATAGCCTAGTATGAACCTATGAACCTATGAACCTATGAAAAACAGGGATAAAGTCTGGGAGCACTAGCGCAAAACCAAAACCCCCTCAACTAGACAGAAATTCCTAGAACTACGCAATAGAGTCAAAAAGCTAATAAAACAGGACAAATTCCAATACTACCAGTCTGCCCTAGACTCCCCCCAACACAGCCCCAAACAATTCTGGTCCTCCATAAACTCCATCCTCCACCCAGGTAAAGTCAGTACCCCTCCTCCTAACATCCCTCATGCCTCAGAATATTGCTACCTCATTC
>NC_056735.1:49841999-49864499 GCF_019279795.1 Protopterus annectens
TTGTGTGTGTGTGTGTGTTTGTGTATTTATAATTAGATGGATATAGATATATAGATACACACAATCTCATGGAGCTTTTCTTTGTCCATCACTATTGCTGACAGTTCATTTTCTGTCTGGGCATATCTTTTTTTTGTATCTCACAATACTCTTGACCTTTAGGCAACACATCCATTTTCTTGTAAGAGTATAGTTCCTTTACTGTTCTGACTGTACTTAGCTGCAATCAGTAAACCTTGTTGACATAATAGTGTTTTATGTCAGAGCATCTGTAATCAGTTTGTTAAACATTTCAGAACTGTTTTTCTATTGAGCTTTTCATTCATTGGCTACATCCTGATTTAACATATTTCTTAGACACTTGTCTGAGGCATATTAGGTATAAATTTTGTAAGATACTACATCATTGCTGAAAACCTTGCTTGCATTCTGATGATGACAGTTGCATAATTACTCTGTTCTTTTTCCTGTATCAGGCTGCACTGCCTATTATGCTAAAGTATGTCCAATATATGTCATAATTTTCACTAATTTTGCATTTTCTCTATTTAACTTGAAATTATTATGTCTCATTCTATTTATGAGTTATACCAGTCTCTCATCTTATTCTTCTTGTATCTGGCACCACAATGTTACATTATAATTTATGTTTTCAGCACATTCCAAGTCTTTACTTACTTGATCAGTTGTGGTTTGGAACATCAGTGCTGCTTATGAAGTACCAGTGAGAAGTGTATGGAGCTTTCACCTTCCTAATGGTGTATGTAATGCACACAATGCATGTTTTTTCCCATCTATCTTTATCTAACAGAATCCCTGGTTTACATATAGTACTGAAAATAATTTTGGATTTTCAGAAACAGCTTCAGGTTCAGGCACATAGGCAGTGAGACATTTCTGTGGTACAGTTGGTTGGATACACATGGCAGAGAAAAATGGCTGTTACAAATCCCTGTGACCAAAGAGAAGCACACACTGCCATGCCCCCATGGAGGCAGCAGAAGTAATAAGTGTTGTGCTTGGTGTACAGTACATACTTATGTTGCTACAACATGTTAGAAGTGTGCTACAGTATGGAGGAAATCCTGCATACTATTATAGTCACACTTATGTTCCAGTATGCATTTTAGGTAATGTTCTCTAGACACTGAGAAGGGGGTAATGGTCTACACACACCAGTTATAAAGACAATGCCCATTGTGCCCTACATTTTTAACTGCCACTGCCATGCCCACTGGCCAGCCTGTTGCTAATGACTGCCATACTGCCTGCTGTCACATGTTGCCTTGGGGACCATGGGCATTACTTTCCCCTTGTGCATTTGGTTATAGAAGTTGTTAGCATAGCACAAAATTTTTCTGTTTACTCACAGGGTATTCACAATAGTCATATTGCTGTTCAGCTGAATGTCACTTCAGCTACATGTCACCAATCTATTGTACCACAGGAAAATGTCTCTTTTGAACCCTTTTCTCCATCTGGCTTTATGTACCAGAATCCCCGGTTTGCATTTAAATACTGAAAATAACAGGATGTTATATTTTCTGAGACAGCTTCTTGCATTATTAGCAATGCATAATGCTCTGTTTTAATCACTTTATTTAGATTTTGTTGTCCAGTATCAGTAAGATACTGTACAGGAGAGGAACAGAGGCGGAGGTATATCAGTCTACATTCAGAAAAGACTCACATCAATGCAGGTAAAGCAGCATGAGGCACTAGAGCTTCTTCATGTCCAAATAACCATCAGAAAGATCCCGTACCATATATCAGCTAGCTATAGAACTCCCTCTATGACAAAAGAAAGCCATAATACCTATCTACAGGAACAAAATCCTTCGCTATTAAACACAATACCATGTTTCTAGGTGAGATAAACTATTGAACTATAGACTTGGAAACCTACACCGCCACTAGTGCACAAGCACAGTGATTCCTGGACTTTGTCAATACAATTCACTGGAGGAATGACATCTTGGATCTTGTCCTTACTAATATGGGAGCATCTTGTACCATCCCTTGCATATCTTTGCTACTTGTTAGGTATGACCATAAAGCAGTCTCCTTCAAAATAAAACTGAAACCAGAGATCCCTTCCGTAAAATATCAGCAAGCTTTATAATAACAGGAAAATAATTTTGACCAAAAGTAAGAAGAGTTATTCCCAGAATACTAGAGCCCTTGTCACTGAAATAAACAAACAAATAAGGAGCTTAATAAAATCCACCAAAGCTAAGTTTGAGGCTAAAATAGCTACCCAAGCCAAAGACAATCACAAGGCATTTTTAGTTATGTTCATAATCTCAAAAGCACAATGCATCAATGCATTGCACTGTTTATGAACAAAGTTACTTACACTGAGATTGAAGATAAATTTACCTCTAACTTTACCTCTCGCTCCCCTCCATCTATCCATCAAGATATACCAGAAACTGGCTCACCTCCAGCTGTTACATAAGACCAAGTCCAAAAATTGATGTCAGAAGCTAAAAATAATGCATCAGTGAGTCCTGACAATACCCCTGGATGCATCTTAAATGCATGAAGCTACAGTGTTCAGTCTCATACAAGTTTTCTACCAAGAGACTGGAGGAAAGCTGCAGTCATTCCCCTGCATAAGCAAGGACCTTTTGCAGATTTAGGCATTTGCAGACCCATAAGTCTGACGAACCTCATATGAAAAGCCATGGAAAGACTTATGATAGAATTTATCAATCAGAACATAGGAAACCTTCAAACATTAGGCCCATCTCACTTTGAATTTGTCAAGGGCAAGTCATGTTTACTTAACCTGGTGGATTTTTTTTTTGAAAAGGTCACCAAACCAATTGATGAAGGCAAAACAGTTCACATTGCATGGTACACATTGCATATGTCAACCTGGTCAAGCTTTTGACACAATTTCCCATTCAGGCATAGTAGAAAAGCTAAATAAACTGGGAATAAACCCATATGTCACCAGCTGGATTGCCAGCTGGCTCACAGACAGAACACAGACAATCCAAATAAAGGAAGTTACCTCCACAAAGAAACGAGTCATCAGTGGAGTCCCCCAGGGTTCAGTGCTGGGATCACTGCTGCTGTTTGGCATCTTATTTTCTGAAGTAAAAGCCAATACCAAAGGGCTCTGGCTAAGTTTGCAGATGAGTGCAAGTTAGGAGCAGCCATTGAATCTCCAAATGACTTAGCCATCCTGCAGGAAGGTTTGTCTCAAATAAATAAATGGTGTCAGAATCATGGTCTGAAACTAAATGCTAGTCATCTACCCCAGGGAAGTATTGCATTGACAACACTCTCCTAATTGTTGTTATGGATTTTGGAAAGTATGTGGATAGTGGCCTAAACTTTGACCAACATGTATCTATTGCTGTAAGAAAGTTCTTCTATATTCCACAAATTATAAACAGAGGGAGTGTGTCTAGATTTAGGGATATCATTGTTCCTTTCACTCTGTCCTCATTAGGCCAGTCATTGAATATAATGCCCCCTTTGGCATATATCTGTCCAGACACATACAACAACTGGAATGCCCACAAAGATACCTCACTAAAAGGATACAAGGCCTAAACAGCATGTCCTACATGGACAAACTCAAAGCCCTGTCAGTATATCCGGTATCCTACATACTACTAAGAGGTGATCTGTGTCTGATTTGCAAGACATCCTCAAACCCATTACTGATGGATTTACTGCACATCAGCAAGTCATGTGGCATCAGAAATACTCAGTCTGGGGATCTAAATCTCTTCTGTAACATTAATGGAATGGTTTGGAGTGAACAGGTATATTTAACAGAGGATACCGCAGCCATGGAACAGATTCCCCATCCACTTAAAACAAATTACATCCCTGTCTGTTTTCAAGGGTCACTTAGATCTATGGATGGGAAACCTTTTAACTGCTGGTACTGAGTTATTTACTTTGGCACTGTTTACTTCTATTTTATTTTTTCTCCCTCTGTTTGAACATACACTTCTCAACCTTCAAGAGTAAGAAATCTGTACAAAGCCAATAACCAAACATAATGTGGGGGATAAAGCCACAAAAAAGGGACAATTTTTAGATATTGCTCTTATAAACTTAGAAAGTTGCTAGAATAACAGGTTTTATGTTACCATACATGTTCTGAAGGGTATTATGCCTGGAACTCAAATTTAGGTCATTATATTATTATTTCATTCCTCTGTGATTTGCAGAAAACTACATATTTTATGAGGAACAGACTAAAAATATGAGCAAAAATGTGGGCATCCTGCAAAATTCTGGGCAGTTGAGAGGTATGAGTCAAGTGTGTGTGTGTGTGTGTGTGTGTGTGTGTGTGTGTGTGTGTGTGTGTGTGTGTGTGTGATAGCGCTCAACCTCTTAGCACAAGAAGTCTGGGCATAGCCTTAATTAATGGGGGACAAAGACCCAAAAGAGGAATGAATTTTAAATATTGTTGTTATAAACTTAGAAAGTTGCTAGAATAACAGGATTTGTGTTAGCATGCATGTCTGACGGATATAAAGTTTAAAACTCAAATGTATGTAATTATTTAGAGACTCAGTCTTCAGTGGTTTCCCAGAAAACCATATATTTGTATGAGGAAAAGACAAAAAGTATGAGGCACAAATCTGGACACTTGAGAGGTGTGGTGTGAATTTAAGCATCGGGCAATGCCTTGTCTCAAGAATAAGGGATGAAGTAAAAAAAACTGCAGATTTCCCAAATGAGACAGATTTTAAATATTGTTATATACTTTGAGATTTGATAAAATGACACATTTTTGCCTTAGTATGCATTTTATGAAATCTAAAACTCACTACGAACAATAAAGCAGCATAGTCAGGTTGCTAATAAAAAACTAATAAATAGATAAAAAGCCAGCCTGGACCAGCCAGTAGTTTAATACAATGACAACTGTAAAGGCATGGTAAGTCAACTTTTTATTTATTTATGAAGTCTAAAACTGTTAATGATTACTCAAGAACTGCAGTCCTCAGTATATGAAAAATGTATGAAGAACAGACAGCAATATGAGAAAAATCAGGGACATTCAGCAAAGTCAAGGATAGCTGAGAACATAATATGTCTATGTGTGAAGAAGGGGAGATGGAGATGTAATGTTATGGACTGTATGTGTCTGATAGCAGTGACTTCACTGTTGGTATAATCTATGTATTTCTTTCTTTAGTGAATCAGAATGAAACATCTGAGAAGTATTGGGTCAGTAAAGTGACCATAATGGGGTATGTTTCTGTGAGTGGGTATGTGGTGGATCAGTTGTGTATCTATGCCTTTGCATCTTTGTGTGTGACTATCTGTACCCAGCAGTTATAGTCACTTAATTGTTGCATGTTTTATTCTGAATTAATAAAGAAATGCATAAATTATACCAACAGTGAAGTTACTGCTGTGTGTGTGTGTGTGTGTGTGTGTGTGTGTGTGTGTGTGTGCGTGTGTGTGCATGCGTGCGTGTGTGTGTGTGTGTGTGTGTGTGTGTGTGTGTGTGTGTGTGTGTGTGGTGCATGTGTGTGTGAGTGCGCGTGTGTGTGTGTGTGTGTGTGTGTGTGTGTGTGTGTGTGTGTGTGTGTGTGTGTGTGTGTGTGTGTGAGTGCGTGCACATACATGTTGTACTATTGTTGAGGTATTTAGAAAAAATATGAAATTTATGACAATATTAATAAATATATGAACATCAATTAATATTTAACAATATTAATACACACCCATGAACATCAAATCATATCTCTTTACCTGCACTAGACAGAGGTCAAATATCAGTACAGCTGCATTTGCCAAAGTGTAAGCTTTAATATTTTGTATGTAGCATGGTTTTGAAATTATTAATGGAAATATGAAGAGGCAATATTTGTCATCTAGAAGTGACAGTAGGATGCAACTGCAGAAATGCCTAGAGGTGTCACTCAGTTGTAATTAGTTTAAATAGGCTTGCTGGGAAACTCAATATTTATTGGAAATGTCCTGATAACTACAATAGAGTCTGCTTTAAAAGTATTCCTGTATTTTTTAATGTGATATCATATTTATTATGTAATGTTTTTATGCAGATTTAACTGTGCTGAACTTATAACTCTACACTTGCTTCTTCTGTTCATTGGTAACAGTGCTTTTAAATAGACTTTTAAAGCAATTGTAGCTTTTAAAATGGCATTTTTAGGCAACATAGACTCTCTCTGATATTTCTGAACAATGGCTTTCCTAATGACCTTTACTGGCTTAGAATAAATTGAAGTTAATAGCATATGCTTGTGTTTTTGAGTTTTGTGTTTGTATGTATGTGCTTGTTTAGAGTACCATATTTTCTTGTAGCTTGATAGCTTTTTCAAAGTATTTATGGATTTCACTTTTATCTTGCTACTCTCGTATTTATTGCATGACAAGACATGCACACTTAAAACTTTCTTGTATGTGTTTTTTCTGCTAAAGAAAGGAGGCGGAGTAGCACTACATTTTTCCTCCTCTCTAACAGTAAATCCTTATACCAATCATGTACTAAATTCGGTACAACTGAAATAACCCTAGCCCTCCCAAAAATCAACAACCACAAAAACATAGCTGTAGCCACTCTATATATCCCACCTGGGAATAACATCCCCCTTCTGGAAGATATTCTCTCTTGCTTCTCAGCTAATATCACCAATGAAACAATCATCTTAGGGGACGTTAACATTAACCAGACTTCTGTTCAGTCACCCACCTCTTCCCAGAATATCAACTTATACAACTTCTATCGATTAGTTACCTCTCCTACTAGACCTAACAAAGACAATTCTGCAGGCAGCATTCTGGACTGGATAATAGTCTCCCACCATAACAATATTTCTGGCAGTGACACTTTGCCCATTCCATCAGTGATCACCTTCCTGCTTTCATTCATTGCACTCTTTCCTCCCTACACTTACATCTTAACCCGCAACCTCAAAAACTTCAACCCACAATCCTTTTCTGATAGCTTAAAACAGATGAACTGGAAAACTCTGAAAACTTTTCCTCTTGACAATGCTGTTACCTACTTTAATACTACTTTTATTAACCTACTAAACTGCTTTGCCCCTCCCAGAACAAAAATAGCAAAATCCATTATTGCTCCATGGCTTTCCAAAGAAACATTAACCCTCATGCATACCTGTGACAAATCATTGAAACTCCACTAAAAATATAAAACACCCAACTCCCTTACTGAATACAAACCGCTTTGTAATAGAGTTAAAAAACTAATTGCTTCTGACCAAAAATCCTACTACTCTAAGCTTCAAAATAACCACAAATCCAATCCCAAAATGTTTTGGAATAGGATCTCTACCCTCCTTAGTCCTGGAAGAAAAGAAAATCCCTGCCCTGACCCTAGCTCTTCAAATCATATCATAGCCACCAAATTTAACTCCTTCTTCATAGACCATTGCCAAGCTCACCTAATCTTTCCCTCAAAACTCCATCTCTTCTTCCACTTCTCTTACCCATAACTCCTCTCCCTCTGCCACACATACTTCACACCCCTTTCTCTTCTCCTTCAAATGCACCCCACTCTCCACTATAAAAAAAACTCCAAAATCTAAAACCATGTTCCAATGCCCCCGACAATCTTCCTGCTAACTTCCTTAAGCTAGCTGTAGATGGCATAGCACTCCCCATATGTATACTAACCAACCATAAAATCCAAGAATCCTATGTGCCCCTACTCTGGAAAAAAAGCCTTTATAATTCCCTTACATAAATGAGGCAACAACACTGACATCCTCAACTTCTGCCTCATAGTCATCCTCTTCCCTAGCTCTAAAATTCTTGAAAAATGTATTCACCTTCAACTTTTACCCTACCTTTTAGATAACCACCTGCTTACCCCAATGCAACATGGATTCACACCTGGACATAGTACCATCACAGCCCTACTATCCTTTTTGAAAACATTAACCATCTCCGTGATTCTGGAAATACTGTGTCTGCTCTTCTCTTAGACCTATCTAAGGCCTTTGATACAATTTCCCATAGCCTACTTCTATCTAAGCTCTCCCATTTTAATCTCTCTCCCTCCTCTTTGAATTGTTTTTTCAGTTATCTCAATGACAGACAGCAAGCCATCAAATTAAATAACTGTACCTCCCCCTACCTTAACACTCTGACTGGCATCCCCCAAGGATCAAGCCTGGGCAAACTTCTATTTAATGCCTTCATAAACAACTTCCAGCAAAGCATCCTTAATGCCAAACTTGTCCAATATGCTGATGACTCAACCATTATTTACTCTGCAGAATTCCTTCCTAAACTCATGCAAATAACACAAACTGCCTACAATCCCACTGAGATTTGGATGCAAAATAATCACTTAGCTCTTAATGCTTTCCAAACTAAACTCATGATCTTTACCCCTTCTAAAAATACCAAAATAGACTCAAACTCCTTCTCTCCCAAACTAAGCTCCTAGGCATCCTTATCAATGAACAATTAAAATTTGACATTTACCTCCAAACCAACATCAAAAAAAAATCAGAAACTAGGAATGTTTTACCAGCACAGTCGCTACCTCACTTCTTCAACAGAGCTCCTCTCCTTACCAACCTGCAAGCAGCCCTCACAGTTAAACGGGCATCCTGTTACAATAAAATCTCCAAATTTGCTACCAGCTCAAAATCCTCATCCCTCCACTGTGACTCCTTACACTCCCTGAACTGGTTGGGACACCCTATCTCTCCTATATTCAGCACTCCACTGCCCATAAACTCATATTCATCCCTTCTGCTTGCCCCACCCTCTCCTCTATCCTTACTATGCACCTTCCTGACCAAAATCTCAGATCTAATAATCAAAACTTCCTAGAAGTACAGAAACAATCACATACCCCTGGACAACTTCTTCTTTCTCTCTTGCAAGAAAATGGAACTCACTTCCTTTTGACATCCGTACTACACAAAATCTTTCCTCTTTTAAATCTTTCTCTATTCATATCGCTCCACTACCTGGGAATGCTCCTGCTCACACCCCTCCTAACTTCCTCCTTACTCCTCCTACTGCTACTCCTACTGGTCTTCCCTAGTTAGGTAGGCAGTCTGCCTGCCACATAACATAAAATGTATATTTTCTCTTTAGGGTTCTTTATGACTTGTGTAACTCAGATTTATTGTATAACATTATGTATTAACTGCTACTTGTTTGTTTTTGGAACATACTGTATTAACTCTTGGTATTACTTCTTGTTGATCTCTGGTATATACATATAATGGAGCTGTTACTGTATTAACTCGGTATTACTTCATGTTGATCTCTGGTATGTACATATAATGGAGCTGTTACTGTATTAACTCGGTATTACTTCATGTTGATCTCTGGTATGTACATATGATGGAGCTGTTACTGTAGTAACTCTTGGTATTACTTCTTGTTTATCTCTGGTATTTACATATGATGGAACTGTTACTGTAGTAACTCTGGGTATTACGTCTTGTTGATCTCTGGTATGTACATACGATGGAGCTGTTACTGTATTAACTCAGTTGTTCTCTGGTATGTACATATGATGGAGCTGTTACTGTAGTAACTCTTGGTATTACTTCTTGCTTATCTCTGGTATTTACATATGATGGAACTGTTACTGTAGTAACTCTGGGTATTACGTCTTGTTGATCTCTGGTATGTACATACGATGGAGCTGTTACTGTATTAACTTTTGGTATTACTTATTGTAGGTTTCTGGTATGTACATACGATGGAGCTGTTACTGTATTAACTCGGTATTACTTTATGTTGATCTCTGGTATGTACATACGATGGAGCTGTTACTGTATTAACTCTTGGTATTACTTCTTGTTTATCTCTGGTATGTACATATGATGGAGCTGTTACTGTATTAACTCTTGGTATTACCTCATGTTGATCTCTGGTATGTACATATGATGGAGCTGTTACTGTAGTAACTCTTGGTATTACTTCTTGGTGATCTCTGGTATGTACATACGATGGAGCTGTTACTGTATTAACTCTTGGTATTACTTCTTGTTGATCTCTGGTATGTACATACGATGGAGCTGTTACTGTATTAACTCTTGGTATTACTTCTTGTAGATCTCTGGTATGCACATACGATGGAGCTGTTACTGTATTAACTCTTGGTATTACTTCATGTTGATCTCTGGTATGCGCATACGATGGAGCTGTTACTGTAATACCTCTTGGTATTACTTTTTGTTGATCTCTGCTATGTACATGTGATGGAGCTGTTAGTGTATTAACTCTTGGTATTACTTCATGTTGATCTCTGGTATGCGCATACGATGGAGCTGTTACTGTATTAACTCTTGGTATTACTTTTTGTTGATCTCTGGTATGTACATGTGATGGAGCTGTTAGTGTATTAACTCTTGGTATTACTTCTTGTTGATCTCTGGTATGTACATACGATGGAGCTGTTACTGTATTAACATCAAGATCACAGATTTGGCACCCAAACTAGAATAGATCAAATATTTACTGCCCATGACTTACACTCTAAAATCATTAATTTCTCAGTCACTCCCTGCCCCATTTCAGACCACAATTCATTTATACTAAAACTTCAAAATGGGTACAGACCATTAATCTTTAACTCCAGAATTCCAGCATATATAACTAAAATTAAAGAGTTCAAACCCTGGTTATTATCCAAATTACAGTTCTTCTTAGATATTAATTATACCACAGAGATAAATAAAATAATGATATGGGACTCATTAAAAGCTTATATATATGGTAAAACCCTAACTTAGTGTAAAAAAACATCTGAGAATGGGATTCTAAATTATTAGATCTACAATCAAAACTTTTGTCAGTATAAGCTGAAAAAACTCAGAATCATTTGGAGATGAAAAAGAAAGTAGAAGTATTAAACAATAAATACAGCACAATTCTAATATATAAAACTAGTTTAGCTTTAGAAAAACTAAAAATTAATACCTTGGCCACTTCTCCCAAATATCTACATAAGTTATCCATAAGAATCAAAATACAATCAAAAGCTAATAACATTAAAAGTATCTTCCATGAAAAGAAAGGGAAAATGTCTCAGATATAAGTGACATTCTTGATGTCTATAGAAATCACTATATGGGACATTTCCACAAAGAAAATATATATATCGATCAATTAAATCTGGATGAAAATGTTCTAATATAAAAAAATACCAGGAAAATTACAAATAGATCTGCAAGCACCCATATCCTACAAATAAATTACAGATACAATAAAAGAGGGTAAAAATAATAAAGCTTCATGTATAGATGGCATAATTATGGAAATATATAAACTTTTTCCTGCAAAGATACTTTCCCTCTTCCATAAAACTCTATTAGAAATGTAGTCACAAGCTTTAATATCACCCTCTTGGAGATATTTTTAATCACACCAATCCTAAAGGAAAACAAATCCCCAGACCTCTGTACCTCATATAGACCTATATCATTATTAAATAATGACTATAAGATATTTATGACAATATTAACTAACAGACTGAAAATATCACTATCCAAAACAATAAATAATGATCAAACTGGATTTATATATCATAGACACACACGTGACAATATTAAAAGTGTAATTTCTCTTATAGATTATAATAATAAAGAAAATGCACACTCATAATTGGCTTAGATATAGAGAAAGCATTTGATTCCCTAAATTGGGACTATTTATTCCAAATTCTGGTGTTATTTGAATTTCCTCATTCCTTTGTTTATCTACTAAAGAATATATATAAAAATAATTTAGCGTATGTTAAGCTAGGTCCTTTCACCTCTGAATCTATACATATAACAAAGGGTACTAAACAAGGATGTCCCATGTCACTGATTCTATTTGCTTTGGCTATTGAAATATTGGCAGATTCAATACGTAACAATGCAAGAATCAAAGGAGTAGATGTTTATGAAAAATTCAATTCTAAAGTAATGCTCTTTGCTGATGACATATTATTAACATTATCCAATACAAAAGAGACAGAAGAATTAAATATTTTAATTGACACATTTTACAGGACTTCAGGACTCCATTTCAATAAATCAAAATCAGAATTTTTATTTTTAAATAAAAAAAGAATTGCAGACAAAGGGGAATCACATTATAGGGAAACAAGACTACCTTAAAATATCTAGGAATTGAGTTATGCAAGGATAATAATGAATTAGTCTCAAAACCCTACAATAATATCATCAATACAATTAAAATCTCTGCAGAAAAGTGAAACAACATAATATTAACATTTGAAGGTAGAATACAGTTAATAAAAATTGTTTTACTACCCAAGATTCTATATATAGCTTTGGCAATACAATTGTTACCAGAAAGGAATATACTCAAAGAAATAAACTCATGCCTAATAAAATGTTTATGGTGTCCCAAAAGAAATAGAATAGCTTTAATACATCATATCAGACCATGGAAACAGGGAGGATTAAACTATCCTGATATAGAAACATATATAAAATCATCAATATCTAAAACAATTTCAGATTGGATAAGTGCAAATTTTTTCTGCAAATTGGAAAAGAATTACTAACTATAATATCAATAACTGAATTTGATTTACAAAACAAATATCAAATAACTGATAAAAACAATTTGCCATGGCACATAATATGTATTAGTATGCAATATAACATAACTAAGCCCACTAAAATGCATATGATTAATTATTACATTAACTCATTTAGTTAGGGAAATGATTAATGCAAATATAGATTTAAAATCTGGTTTGATCTTTTAACACCATTCATAGTTACAAAGAGCTATCCACATAAAATATACAGAAAAATAATGAGTTCCTGGGAACAGAAAGGATTTGTTTGTTGGTTTCAATGTATTAAAGAACTAAAAGTCCTGGATATGCAAACAAGAGAAACAACATACATTATAAGAAGCAGTTGAGTATTTCAGTACCAGATTTCTGGCTAACCTTAACCACCATGCTTCTACCCTTACAATCCGTGTAAAAGCCACAGTTGCACCGTGGCTATCTAAAGAAACAAAAAAACAAAATTAAACTACGAAGCAATGCCTGGGCCAGGTGACATGTTACCAAAGCCCCTATGGACCAAGTAAGATACCGGCAGCTAAGGAACCAGACCAAAACAATCTGTCATTCTAGAAAAAAAAAATCATTATACCCGCCTGCAACAAAAGTATCGGCTAAAACCTCAAATGTTCTGGGCTGGTTTTAACAATCTTCTCCACCCAGGCCATTCCACCACTCCTACCCCATCAGTCGCCCTTGATAAAACCCCTGTAGAAATTGCAAACAGCTTCAACTCCTTCTTTAATGAAACTATCCAGTCTGTAGCTACCATCTCACTCCATCGGACACAAACACAAGGTCTGGCACATCTAGCCTTGATCCACCCTGCACTCAATCCACCTTTACCTTTCAAACCATACCTAACAACCTGATCTGGACCTTACTCAAAAAGCTAAAACCTACTACACTAGCTGCCGACCACCACCCAGCTGAATATCTTCAAAAATCAGCTGATGCCATAGCACTTCCCATTTCTATTCTGATCAACAGATCCATCTCAGAAGGATCCATCCCAGCAGTATGGAAAATATCACATGTTATACCTCTCCATAAAGGAGGAAGTTCCACAGAATTATCTAACTTTAGACCTATAGCCATTCTTTCACCACTAGCTAAAATCATGGAAAGATGCATACACAAACGAATCATGCACTTTCTTATTCAAAACGGAAAGCTCGCTGACTCTCAGCACGGCTTTAGGCCATTCCACAGTACCACCATGGCTCTTTTATCTTTCTCTAATTTCATCAATCTTCATTGTAACAACAACAAACTAACTTCAGCACTCTTCCTAGATCTCTCAAAAGCTATCGATATGGTTAACCATCGGCTACTGCTCAATACCCTACAAACCGTCGGTTTAGGCCAACACGCAATACAATGGTTTCACTCCTACCTAAACAGTAGACAGCAGGCTGTCTTATGGCAGAGCAAGTTGTCATCTCAACTTCATCTTTCCCCAGGTGTCCTACAAAGGTCCATACTAGATCCCCTTCTTTTCTCTGTCTTTTTCAATGATCTGCACACCACCATCCCAGGAGCCACCTGCATCCAATATGAAGATGACTCACTGCTAATATGCTCTGCCTCCTCTCCTGAACAACTTCTAACCCTCACCCAGGCCACTTTCAGCATGATAGAAACATGGATAGCTAATCACCGCCTGCTTCTAAATCCTAACAAAAACAAACTACTACTTTTCTCCCCAACCGTAGAATTTCTCCTCCTTCATTCAACATCAGATCTAGCAATGACACCATTATCTCCCCTGATGACCATACAAAGCTTCTAGGCATAATAATAGACAACAACCTTAAATTTGATAAACATGTCAGTCACACTATTAAATCCATCAACAAAAAACGTGGCTCCCTGTACAGAGCCAAACCTTTCCATTTATTAACAAATTATCAGGATGTTACAATCATATGGCCAGATTCGCTACTGGCATGGCTTTTAGGACCCACCATTGCCAGAACCTCAAAGCACTGGGATGGCTAGAGTATCCTACCCTTCTACAGTTCAACCAGCTTATAGTAGTGCATAAAATACTCCATCAACCTGAAAAAAACTTTGCCCTCAAAAATATTCTCTCCCCTCATAGTGCCCCCAGGCCATTATGCTCAGCTGATAAACTAATGATACTGACCCAAAAATCAAAGAACTCTGCAGGCAATGCTATATTTGTCAACTCAACTTGTAAAATCTGAAATCTACTTCCTACTACCGTTACAAGGAAACCTCACTACCCCTATTTAAAAGAGAACTCAAAAAATACCTCACATCTCATTGGCTGTGCTCTCGTTCTAAACCTGACTAACAACTTCACTAATACATGTCTTGCTACCCAACCTGCTGTTTAGCCAAGTACCTATGCCTCATAGCGTTTGAATGTCTAAGAATTGTGAATTATGAGATCTGATTATATTCTGTGTTCACATTTTCTGATACATCTTTGCCAATCAGATGTAAGTCTGCACATTGTGTATATTGATATCTACCTGTATTCTTTGTCTATATTTTTCTAAACATGTCTGCCTGAGTTTATCACTCAGTGATGTACGTACTGTCTCTTTTTTGGTATGTGAAGCTTTTCTCCCTGGGCCTCTGCTGAAAATGGACATATATCCAGTCGGACTATCCTAGTCAACAAATGTAAAATACAATAAATAAAATAAATAAATAAACTCCAGAACAAGATTGGCTAACTGTGCAAAGCATTTTGATGTATTCGCAAGATGTATGCAGAATAGTTAGTAATTCTTCATTTAAAGAAATACCTAAACTTTCGAAATATCTATATGAAATCATATATAATGATTATGATATGAGAAATAGTATTTAGAAATTTTACAAGATATTGATAAATTATAAAACAACACCCAAAGCCTCATATTGGAATTATATAACAAAAGGACAGTCATTACAGCTAACTGAAGATATTAAATCAAATATTTTATTATCAATAAAACATACATCCTTTACACAATACTGGAAAGTTTTTAATTGGAAATGCTTGCACAGAGCATTGTTAACTCCAGATAGAATTACTAAAATTAATTCTTCCACAAAGGGAATATGTTGGATGTGTGAGCAAATAAACAATGCAGATTGGAATCACATTTTTTCCGACTGTGTGAAAATTAAGCCATTTTTTGGAATGGTATTAAAAACGTTTTACAAGCTTTATTTAATGAATCGTTTAACTTATCTAAAGCTGTAGTATTATTAAATGTGTACGAAGGCCCTCATTTGAATGAGTCAAATATGTATCTAGTTTGGACAATACTTGCAATCTCAAGGAAGTGTATAAAGAAGATGGAATACAAAAACAATACCAACGTTGAAAGACTACTATAGCTTACTGAAGACCACAGCATTGTTGGAAATTAAAATTAAAGAATTAAGGATTCATCCTAAGCCATTTATTAACAATCCATGGAAAAAAGTCTCATCATTAATTTATACTTTAACTGAACAGATACACTCTGATAACTGGATTGTTATACCTATAAAGTAATTGAATATATTGAGCTCTATTATAGATTCAGGCTGATGTAAATAGTTAACATAGTTATTTAAGATGTTATATACAAATATTATGGAATTTATTCAACTGTATTTGAAAAATAAAAAAAAAATTGAAAAAAAAAAGAAATTCCATTTTAATGCCAAAGATTATTGATTTGTTTAGTGATAGCAAAAGTATGCTGTGTATAGAAATGATTACACTACAGGGTAGATTATACACTTTAGGAAATATTTCATATTTATTGGAATTGGAGCTAAAATCTGCAAAACAGTATCTAGATATAGTGTTGTAGAATATGAAAGGAATTCTTATCATGGCCAGAGACTTCAATTAAATACTAAATGAAAGTGACACTAGTTGACCCAGAATTTCCACTGCAGCCAAAGATTTAACCCATTTTATGGAATTAGCCAAGTTATTAATTGTTTTTCTGAACCTCATTGTTTTTTTATTCATTTTTCTTATAGGTTTGGCATACAATTTAGAATCAACAAAGTTTATATTTCAAATGATTTAAGATTTAGATTGGAAAAAGTTAGTGTGGTCTCATGCCATTTATCACATTGTGATGCAATTACTTTTGTTCTTTTGATTAAAACAGGAAATTTAACATCTTACAATAGACTAGCTGCATACATAACAAAACTAAAAGATTTTAAAGAACAGTTTCAAAAAGAAATTCAACTGCTTTTAGATGTCAACAATAATTGGGAACTATCTGACGTGATTCTTTGGGACTCCATTAAAGTATATATATATTTGGCAGAATGTCTGGATGATATCTTTCAAAGAAAAAAACAATTGGATAAAAATCTAAAAGATTTAAACAATAAAATTGATAAGTTTAAATTCTGAAAGTTTACATAAACTTGCTGTTAGATAAAAAAATCCCATCTAACCACATTACTAATATAGATATTACTGGCAGTAACAGAAACACTACAGTTCTTTCCTATACCCTTCCTGCACATCCTTCCTTGCCCATGCTTGCCCCCATTTCACCACTTTCCCTTTTTTCTTTTCTTTATATCTTTTTAACGCAGAGCTGCACATCGAGCCGCATAGCTCAGCTAAATACAGCTATAATGAGTATATGTGTTTCAAGCATTGTCAGTCACGCACAAAATAAACACCTCTACCATGTTTTGAACCCAAGCCCATCACATCTGCAGCACACTGCATTAACCTGCCATGCAACACAACTCTTAATTAAAACAAGTGGTTTGAACAAAATATAGTAATTGCCAATTACAGTCATTAGGAGTGGTTCAGCAGAGCTGTGCACCGCGCCGCACTGAGCAAACTGGAATAAAAAGTAATGAAAAAAATGGGGTGCACCTTGGGTTCTGGTGCAATAGTGCACCCCTAGACAGCCGAACACATGATAACGGATGTACCTGAGGCCTGTGATAGCAGGTAAATGCGCCCTTTTATCAGCAACATGTAGAAAGTCACCTGCTAAGGCATTCATGGCAAAATACATGTTCAACTGGGACTCTGGTGCAGAAATACATCCATATAAAGACATGCACATACTGATTGATGCAGAAAATGTTAGTCACAGCCTGTATGTGTGCACATATATCTTGCAAGTACACCTGCTACAGCAGCGACTTAGTAGCTCAGTCTGTTAAATGACTTACATGTAGTACATTTTGCCACACACAGTCATGGGTTCAAATCCAGTGTTGTGCTGCATTTCAATTACATTATTGCGAAGATAGCAATGAATGGATCACTGATGCACTCTTAATACACACAAAGCATTGCAAATTAAATAACCACTTGTCAGTGCATGAAGTCACAGGCCTGCAGGTAGGGACACACTTCACATATCTGTATAGTAGTACAATATCTCAACTAGTACTCTGTTATTGCCACAGTTGCCTAACATACATACCTTAAACACATGCTTTAATTAGAGTGTAAAAGATACACTCACCCTGGCACTACCTCAACAACAAGGCTGACACAGATACACCTACAGCTTGTTGTGCTCCAAAGTGTTTACACTCTCTGCCTATGTCTACTACCTGCAGCAGCAGCTGCAGCTAGTGGTACACACAACTCTATGTAATGGTTTCTGCTACAGACCTACCCTCTGTGACAATGTAGTCTCCTCACCCCAGTAGTGTCCATCTCAACAGCAAGGAAAGGGGCCCAGGTCTACATGAAGGCCTTATATATTGCACAGTGGTTGCATGTCATTGGCTAATGATAGTGCAATTCAGCTGCTTTGGCTGCAGTTAGCATTTCAGAACCACATTGGTTTAGAGGTAATTACCTGCTGATCGGGTGTATGTTTAAAAGGCAGGCAGCTGGCTATGGGGAACCATTCTGTAGGAGACCTTACTGACACAGAGCATGCCTTTGTAAAACTTTACCAGACATACAGTTTAATGGAAGAATACTGTACTCTAGCAGGTGTGTAACTGTTTGTTGTGTATAACAGGATTCAGATGGGAGGATAGAGGTATGGAGAAAAGGGATTACCACAGTAAGTCTGTCTAAGACCTGTGGTGACATGTCAGTCATACCCTGCTGATTTACACCTATAGGGGACATACATACTCAAAGGTTGTATTGACTTTTGTCATTGCGGCACACTAGTGTTGTTGGACTGTCCTTTATAGTGGTTGTAATAGCACACTGCTATTTGTCTGGCACTGGTCTTATGACATATTATTGGGTGTTTGGCCTTAGCAGACACACCACTGTAGACTGGAGTGTTGGGTGTATGATCACACAGCAGAATTTCTAATGGCACACAGGGAAATACCTCACTATTAATACTATCTCAGTTTGATCCACAGATGATGTATGTTGTCACACTGTGGGGTATGACATATGTGAGCAAGCAGTGGATAGTGCCGGCCATTTTGCCCTTGCTGTATCTGTACATAGTTGATGTCCATGTATTTGATCCTGCAATGTGCTCCCCTTGTGTTGTCTTTCAGGACCACAAAACACTAAACCAGAATACAGTATATTATTCTGTTTTTTTGGGAATGTTTTCTGTACTCCTTTGTTTGGGTTCTTGCCTTTTGGTCATTTGGTATTCTGTTTTAGTGTTTTGTGGTTTGTGTAGATACACACACACACACTCTGACACAGTCACCCATCAAGTGGGTTGGAGTGAGATTAGAACCCCTACCTATCTAGTCTTATACACTATAGATCACATTACTTATTGCACATGCCACACATTAAGTCTGTTGCATGTGTGATTGCAGGCACAGTACTTTTGCATTACACAAACTATGTCTGTGTTGACCAACATCTGTGGCCTGCAGTGTGATATTGCTTCATACTGTTATCTGCATCTAGTATCCTAGCAGTGGGATAACTGTAATTATCCTAGCTATGTGTGTACAGTTACCAGTATGGCCATATGTGGCTGCTTGCAGTTACATAGGCATACCTATGGACAGGGACAGGGTGCCCCATCCATACATGCATTGACAACACTATACATTATAGCACCTGCTCACATGTGTCTGTCTATGTGGTGACATCCAGCAGGCACAGGAGCCTGTGGGTAAGTGAAATTTGTATGGTTGTACCCTTAGCTTGGATCCTTTGAGCAACAGTATGGTTGTGTGATAGTGGAGATTTACTCACCATTATTAGGGTATGTCAGACAATACAGAGATTGACACACAAATATATGTATATAAGAGGGATATATATATAACTTTAGCTGCATGTGTGTACAATATGTATATGTGTTATGTAGATACATGGGGGTTGTATGTATCATTTTAATATATATATATATATATATATATATATATATATATATATATATATATATATATAAAACTATATTACATATCAGTATATATGTATTTGACACTATATTGCAATAGCTAAACTATACATGTGTGAGAGAGAGATAGTGACAGACAGATATGTATACATATATATCTGTCTGTATAGATATTTATACATAACAGGTTATTCTAATGAAGGGGCAACAGGATCGAGCTCATTTTAACTAAGTGTATGGGCATGCCCAGTGGGACTGTCAGTACTAATAAGGTGACTCCAGTCCACACCTACCTGTACTCCAGTCTTGGATTTTGTATGTTGCAGACATTAACATCTGCCCCTGTTTCTGCATTACTGAACTTCAAACTGTCAATAGCATTCCTCAGCTGTGTGCTGTACTTAATCTGTGACTGCCATTGCTAATGTTACACCACCAACAGAATGACAGTCTGCATACCTCTCAACTGTCCTGATTTCCACAGAATCTCCAGAGTTCTGCAGCATATGTTTGGTCTGTTCCTCATACATTTGTGGTCTTCTGGTGATTTATTTAATATTGATGCCACTACATTATACTACTTACAGACAGACATTTGTGTTTCAGACGTTATATGCTTCAGAACATATGTACTAATGCAACACCTTTACTTCCAGTGACTTTCTAGGTTTATGGGGACAGTATTTGAAATTTGACCCTATGTTTGGTTGGGCCTTTCATCCCCCCAATCTTACTGGCTTTGTCCAGATTTCTTGTAGTAAGAGGTATGACAGGCTGAGAAAACACCAACATAGTACTACTTCACATGCAAAAGATGTGAGTAAATCCAGATTAAACCATCAACACCATCACCCATGCTAGCTTCCCTAGTCCACTGAGCCACGCATGTCACCAGAGTCATTCATCACACAATCAACAGCTTAAATATATACATTGTTATCCTGCATGAGGAGAGACATACAATGGTGGGAGCGCTATCTGTGTTACAGCCCTGAGTTTGCCTGGTCCACTGATGTACCATAGGTGATTTTCTGTTAAAGCAGTTATATGGGTACACTGCTGTGTTGGGAGTGGGGGAACACCAGCACATGATCTGCTGGCATATACAGTGGTCCAAATATCATGTGAGCCCACTGTTTAACATCTCCCTTGACTGATGTAGGGAATATTCCAACCATGGGGTCTAGTGACTATTAAGGAACACATACTATTGGACTGGGTATCTGTAGTCCCATGTGGATGTTACATCTGTCCACATAGCCCACTATATTTCCTTGCATAAAAGAAGCAGATCCCTGCATATGATATATTATAGTAATCCTTACAATTAGTGTGTAGCTTAGAGACTTACCTTGAGAATGCAGTGGATGAGAGACCTGTAGTTCAGGGCTGACTGTTTGATGCATGCAATATACAATGAATACATGGATAGATACAGGTTGTGTGGGTTGCATGGCATCAACATGTTTACTATATGTATGTGAGTAGGAGTAAGGTGTCAGTTCCTAGGGCCATAGGTTGCCAGTCAATGTACTATGCATTGTTTCTTAGCCAATGCCAGGGCGTACTGGGCATGCCTACGTCTGCCTACAGGGACATCATCAGGGTGCCCTTCCTCTGAGTCCTCTTGTAAATGTGGCTGTGGTGATCTAGGCACTGGTGGGGGGCTGTGTATCCCTTCCCTTTGCTGATCTTGCTGCAGCTGTTTCCACAGGATCATAATGTGTAGGATGGCACATACTGTGAACATCTGTGCACATGTGGCTGGAGAGCACTGCAGGGCTCCTCCAGATATATCAAGGCTCTGAAACTGTGACTTCTGCAGCCCAACCACATGCTCTATGATGTTCCTAGCTTGTGCATGTGCCTCATTATGGCATTCTTCGGTGTGTGTGTGTGTGTGTGTGTGTGTGTGTGTGTGTGTGTGTGTGTGTGTGTGTGTGTGTGTGTGAGTGTGTGTATATTTCTGATGGGCATCATCATCTACAGTTCCAGGGCATAGCCAGCATCCCACAGTAAATGGCCGTGTGGGATGTTCCCCCCAGCAAACACCTGGTATAGCTGTGATGCATGCCAAATATGGGAGTCATGATAACTGTCAAGGCTGCCAGCACACACATTCATGATAATGCCCTGGGCATTGCACATGACCTGGCAGTTGATGGAGTGGTACCCCTTGCAGTTGACGTAGATTCTACCCTGCTCATTGGGTGGTGCCTTGGTGTATACATGAGTGCAATCTATGGCACCTCTGGGTAGTGTGCTACCTAGTAGAAGAGTTGCATATTGTTGGCCCTTACATAATGGGTGAGGGGAAATGAAATGTGCTTACTGGCATGTGGTAGCATGGCATCCAAGAACTGGTGGAGTACCCTGGATGCTGATGCCTGTGAGACCCCCATCACGTTCCCAGTTGATCTTTGGAATGTACCCATAACTAGTATCCTAAGAGCTACACATACCTTTGTTTCCAATGGGATGGGTTCCCCTCTGTTGGCTCTGGGTCTAAGTTAAGGGCGGAGAGCTCAGTGAGTTCTTGTAGTATGTCCCTGTCCACCCTGTAGCACTCTACAATCTCCAGTTCATATAGCCCCTGGAAGGCTACCCTGGGCTTTAACACTATTCTCCATTCTGCATAGGCCTATTGTCAGCAGCAACCAG